>NC_084833.1:56544715-56792215 GCF_033115175.1 Lepus europaeus | reverse complement strand
CCCACACAGGCTCCTTGCTGTCCCCCACAAATGTCAAGCATCCTTATAGCTCAGGGCTGCTGAGCTTTCTGTCCCCTCTGCCCGCTCTTCCAGGAGGTTCGCATTCCTTGGCGCATCGCGTCACCCTGAGCTCTGCCCATGTGTCTATCACCTGGTTACTGTCCCCTTCCCCTGCCCTCTATGTACTCACCGTATCTGCTGATAGCCAGGTCTCTCGCAGCAGGTGTAGTAGCAGCACAGTGCCGTGTGTGTCTCTGTCCATAGCTCCAAGTGTGGGAGGAACCACATCTGGCTTCCCCTCTGCATTTGCAGCCCCTAGCTTTTGGCATGTGGTACCCAGGGAACACTTGTTGGCCACACGGCTGGTTGCACTGAGTGTGAACACCAGGACTCATGAAGATGGGCTGCCAGGAGTGGCAGAGCCAGTGAAGAGAGGAAGTCTCAGAGTCAGGGCTTGTTTGCGCCGGCCTTGCACATAGTGCTGAGGCTTTGTTTGTGTAAAATCTAGGAATGACCACGGTACTCTTTCCAGATGTTTCATAGGCAGGCTCAAGGGGCCTGCCCTCCGATACAGTCCCTACTGGCTGTGAGGGAAGGAGGTGCATGCTCGGGGTTCATGGTCCTTTCTCCGGAGCCTCCAGTGTGAGGCTCAGGTGCCAGCTGCACCCGGAAAGCTGGATCTGTTCAGGAGGCTACTGGCAGAGGGGAGCAGAGGGGAGCAGAGGGTCTGTCCCTCCACTGAAACACACGGGCCCTGGTTTGAGCATTGCTCCTGGCTTTGTCACTAACTCATCCTGTGACCCCAGGCAAGGCTTTGTCCTGCTCCTGGGCCTCCATTTGCCCATCTCTGAATCATGGCAGTCAGCCCCCAGGCTGGCTTTGACTGTGATCTGCCTTAGGGATGAAGAAACCGAGTTCTAGAGAGGTTCACTGACAGGCCCAAATTCACCCAGCAACGTTAATGACAAAACTGGCCCCAGGCCCCTGGCACTCCTATTTTCATCCCCCTGCGCCCCAGGTTCAAGTCCTGCCTGAGACTCGGGTCTTCTCTCACGTCTAGACGTGCTTCCTCATTGGTTTCTGAGCCCCTCCCCTCTCCGGGCAGGAGCCACATCTGGTTCCTACTTCTCTTGGTTCTTCCAGATTAGGCAGCAGGTGCTGGGCGAAGGCCTGGCAAACAGGACATGTCATGTTGCCCAAGGCCGCATAGGGAGTGGCAGCAGAGCCAGGGTCCACACTGGTTCCCCTAGAGCTCTCAGATGCCAGGACTGGGTCACTCATCCATTCATGCACTCATTCAAGAAATGTTTGCCTAGCAGCTACTATGCGCCAGCTCTCAGTATGGTGCTGGGAATGCAGAGGAGACTCCTGCCTCGGGAGCTTATGTTGCAGTGGGAAGTAGCGAGGGTCAAATCCACACATAAGACATCTGAGATGGCGACGCAACCCAGAGGCAGAGGGCGGCTGGGGTGCGGCCGATTCAGGTGGGGTCGTGAGGGAAGGCCTCTTGGAGGAGGAGGAGCCAAGACCTGCAGGACAGGAAGGAGGATTGCAGCAGGCAGAGGAAGAGCAAGGACGGAGTGGGGGTGGGTGGGGGGTGTGGGACTGGGGTGACTGAGGCTGACCTCGAGGGGAGAGCCGGGCTGGGTGAGCTGAGAGGTGGGCGGGGGCCGGACGGTGGCCCCGGCAGTAGCCTATCTTACTGGAAGTCGCCGGGGCACTGAGCAGGGGGTGAGAAGACATGACTGGCATTTCTAAGGGACAGCTCTGACTCTGGAACTTCTCACCGTGGTGCTGGCAGAGGAGCCCCTGGGGGCCTGTGGTCCCTTGCCCAGGGGGAGGAAGCCTGAGCTCCAGGCAGACAGAGGTTATGGGAAGTTGGCAGCCTCCAGGGCGGATCTCCAGGGACCTGTGCCTGCGGTTCTGGTCCAGAGCCTGTCTCCAGCCCTCCCACCCCCCAGCCACCCTCCCAGCATCCCAGGGCTGTCCCAGCAAACCTCGCCTGCAAGATGTCTAGGCTCCCTCTCCTTGATTATATTCATGCCAAAATGTATTAAAGAAGCGTGGTAGAAATGCCATTCTAATTGTTTCGTACACACGCCACTGGGAGGGAACTGATTGGACACAGCTCACAGGCAGTATGTTAATACGCTATTTTCATATGATGATAGCTTTGCATAATCTTCCCTTCTCCCAGCTTTGCAGGGACCTGTTGTCAACCAGGCCCCAGGAGAGAGGGGGAAGGCAATTTGACTTCAAGTCCACTCCCCGCCACATTAATTAGTCATGTGGCTGGGGAAAGGTGTGCTCGCTCAGTACAAAGTAGACTTTATAATTTATACACCAGCTGTTTCCGTCCATTCTCCTCCCTGCCTGCCTCTAATGAAATCGTGTTACCAGAGAACTGACTGGCGTGAATTGAGCCTTTAATCCCATTGACCCTGGCCTGGCTGGTGGGGCCCAGGGGAGGGGGGCTGTGATGAGAAGACCCTGGCAGGCTCGACCCGCCCGCCCCCCAGCCCAGCCTGAGAGCCCACACAATGGAGCAGCTTGGAGGTGGGGGCCCGCCTGGCTGAGCAGCCCTCTTGGGGATCCCTGGAGGCTGGGATGGCTCACATTTATTGCTTCATCTTCTGAGATCCAGCGAAGCACGACATTCTCATCTAGGTTGTTCCTTTACTTAGAGAACAGGCCAGGCCAGACTGCACAGCCAATGAGCTCATGCTTGCTCTGCTGGCCATGGGGGCTGCTGGGAAAGCAGACACGATTCCAAGGAGGGAGCTGCTGCCCCAGCCCCCAGCAGCAACCAGAGAGGAGGGCCGGGCCTCAGTGCTGGTTCCACTCTGTGGCCCCAGAAAGGCAGTGCTGAGCGGTGAAGGTCAGAAGCATGATTCTCTGCCCTCCCCCAACCCCCACCCCAGCCCCGAAAGAAGGACGAGCAAGACCAGGCATCGAGAGCCATTCAAGCAAACGCCTGCAGAACAGGCACATTTGGTGAACAGGAATAAACACAGCAATTAGCACCATGGCAGCCTCTTAAACAAACACATGGGACCAAGTCATGGGTGGGGGAGGCGCAAGCATCTGTCGGAGGGGCCAGAGGCTGCGGAGACGAGGTTTGATTTGACGGAAGCCAGAAGTAAGGATGGTGGGGTCTTGTTGTTGGGAGGTGGGACCATCTGGGGGTGGTGACAATGAGAAGGGGTAAGGTGCCTGGGGTGGGGGCGATAGTGCTGCTGGAGGCGGGCTGGGCTGGGATGAGGTGGGGACACAGGTGGCTCCCATCTTTCCTGGGCACCCCAGTATCCTTCCTGCCTGGGAACTCCCAGTGAGGAGGGTCATGTGGTGAGAGCTGACTGGGCGTCCTCGACCCGGCCCAGACACAACCCAGAAAGCCTCTGCTGTTGTGTGATCTTTGCCACCACATCTCTGCCATCTGCAATGGCAGCCTTCTCATCCACCTGCTAAATCCTAGGTCCTTTAAGACTCAGACCCTCGGTCACCTGCCCCAACCAGCCTTCCCTGGCCCTGTGCCGACAGCAAGGACCCTCTCTGCCTCCCCTGCACCTAGCAGGAGAAGGTAGCCTTGAGAGGGTTTCCTCCCTCGGTCAGTCCTCAGTTTGCTCCTCTCTAAAATGGGTTTGATGATCTCTGAGAGCTACTCTGGCTGCCTGAGAGCACCGACTGACAGCACACACGCTGTCCAAATACAGGGGAGGAAACATTTCCAGGCTACTTGAATGGTGTTGTGGGCATCTGAGCTGATTTATTAGCTCAGAAAATAGCCAAAGTCCTTCTTTCACTTAATGATTTTTTTAAAAAAAGCTTGCGACCCGTCCTCTTTTTAATGAAAGTGTGGGGAGCATCAGGGGAGCCTATCCAGGGAGGGAAAAATGAAGTTGTCATTTTTCAACGTAATTAAACTTGGTTTTCAAAAATCTCCTGGTCTGAAATGTGAATTACACTAATTACTTCTGGTGGCTGCAACATTGATTTCAGTGTTAAAGTTAATGGACTTAATGGACGCGGCTTTCCCTTGGATAAGGCACGGGCTGCTTGCTCAAAGTCCTGTTTGCCCACTGCTGGGGGCCTCCTCTGAACCCCCCATCCTCTGCCATCAGCTCCTGCTGCCGAGGCCCCCAACAGGATAGCTCCCCCAGGTCAGGCCCTGGCTCTGGGCTATCTTCCTATAGGCCTGGCTCAGGCAACACTTCGTGCTCTCTCAAAGGAGGGTACCAGAGGGGACCCAGCGAAGCAAAAGCAGGTGGTCCCTGAATCCTGAGGGCTGGTAGCCTTGGGAAGCCTCGTAGAAAACCCTGGGAGGTGCCCGGGGCAGGCAGGGCTGAGGGTTGGGGCAGGAGGGTTCCTCTGCCAGGAAGGACCCCAATGAAGGGAGTGGCAGAGGTGGGTGGAGGAAGCCAGGGAGACGTGCTCCCTGGAAGAGAGGTGCAGGCACCGGCTCAGAACGTGGAGTGCAGGAGTGTGCCTGTCAGGGAGGGGGCCGTGGGGACAGCGGGGCCACTGGGCACAGCCAGGCTCCAGAGTTCTTGGTGGGGGCAGTGGGGGGCCTTGGAGGCCAACAGGGGAAATTTGGCAATGACCTTGTTGGCCCCAATGAGGTGAAGCCCTGGCCCAACTCCATAGCCTGGTACCTGAAGCCCTCTCTCCAGGCAGGCCGGGCTGGCCACCTCCCCCAGGGCCTTGGGTCCCTTCAGGAATGCACCATCTTACCAGGTAACTGGGGGCCCTGTTAAGATGTTGGCCAGAAGCAGAGGCGGAAGGGCCTTGAATGCCAAGCCAAGTGTGGGCTTGACCTTGACAGGAACCTGTTGGGGGGAGGGGGCCCTGAACTGCGGAAGGGGGCCCCTGCCTGAGGAGGACATGCTGGGGGCTGCAGGAGGGGCAGTAGAGGCTGCTGTGAGGAGGGCTGGACCTCCTCCCACACTCTCCCTCAGCTGCCCGTCTGACCATCACCAAACTCAGCACCTGTATTTCTGCTATGTCCTTGGTCCTGGCCACCTTGTCTCTGGCCTGCAAAGGGCCACTCTGTGCCTGCACGTGGGCCCTGCCCCCTCCTCCTCACGGCCTCCCGAGCTGTGTGACCCAGCTCCGACCCAACTCTCCCTTCACAGTGGCGGCTAACACTCAGGGAGCACTTGTTACGAGCAGGTTGCTATTTTCAGTGTTTTAGGTGGATTCTCTGCTTTAAATCTGTGAAGTTGACACTCAAGGTACACCGGAGAAGCTGAGGAGCTAAGGAATTGCCTGACGTGACTTGGCCAGGAGGTGGCCAAGCCAGGATTTGAACCACTCCCAACCTAGGTCCCATTCCGTCTGTCCTCAGCCACGCCGTGGGAAAGACTCTGGTCACCTCCAGGATCTCATAGTCCCCTGCCAGACCTGGGCACCCTGGCCCTGTTATGGCCCTTCCCTCCTCTCCTGCTCCTTCCCCTCTTCTCAGCCCACGGTGGCACTGGGGGCTGATCCTTGAATATGCCAGACCTCAGGGCCTTTGCACTCTCTCCCCCTGCTGCCTGGACAGCTCTTGTCTGCTTGCCTTGTTCTTTTTTCTTTTTTCTTTTTTTTTTTAATTTATTTATTTGAAAGTCAGTGTTACACAGAGAGAGGAGAGGCAGAGAGAGAGAGAGGTCTTTCATCCGTCGGTTCACTCCCCAAATGGCTGCAACGGCCGGAGCTGCACCAGTCCAAAGCCAGGAGCCAGGAGCTTCTTCTGGGTCTCCCACGTGTGTGCAGTGGCCCAAGGACTTGGGCCATCTTCTACTGCTTTCCCAGGCCATAGCAGAGAGCTGGATAGGAAGTGAGCAGCCAAGTCTTAAACTGGCGCCCATATGGGATGCCGGCGCTTCAGGCCAGGGTGTGAACCTGCTGTGTCACAGCACTGGCCCCTTGCCTTGTTCTTGCATCACTTTCGTGTCCTAGCTCAAATCTTGCCTTCCCTCTACCCACCCTCTTTACGTGTGCAATCTCTGCCCGACACTCCCTGTTTCCTCCCCTGCTTTATTTTCCTGCACAGCACTACTGCCTATTACAACTTGTCCATTGTAATATTTGTTCTCTGCCTCTTCCCACTGGAATGGAAACCTCAGGAGGGGAAGGGCTTTGGCCCATTTTGTTCATTAGAGTACTTCTGGTGCACAGTCACAGTGGTAGTCACAGTCAGTACTGGGGGGATGGGTGGAAGTGCCTTTACGCCCCTCCCCCTCTGTCCACTTTGCTCCACCTCCTTGGACCTGTAAGACCCCAGCATGTGCTCCCTGGAACCACAGTTCCTCCCAGATGGTCACAGCCCAGGAAGCCGGTCCTGGGCCACCACCCCGTGGGCTGTGATGCCCACATCTGACTGTCACCGTGGAGATGGGGATGCTGTACTGTGTGGCAGGCACGGGCTCCACACAACGTGTTCTGCCAGAAGCCAGGCTCCCTTGCTGCTCTGGAGACTGGGGTGGGATGACCCCACACAGCAGAGGTACACAGGGTACACGGTTCATTAGGGCCCTTCCCTGTACCTGCAGTTCTTTGGGACATCACTCCCCTACTCTATGCTTCCATCCCCAGGGCCTTCACCTCTTCACCTTGTTTCAAGTCCGAATCTTCAAGTTTTTCCACACCTCTCTCCAACCCAAACTCCCCAACCCCTTATCCCTCTAGCTCCAATTTAGTCTAGGGTCACCATGATCTGTCGCAGAGGTTGCACACTGCACAACTCAAAGAGGGGCAGAGCTTCAGCTGTGGCCTGTGTAAACAGTGCTCCCTGGAGCTCATGCAATGCAAAATCGGCTCACAACTGAACAGGGGCCTCAGACTCTGACACCACCTGGTCCCTGGTGTCAGACTGTTCCTGCCCTGCTGCCCACACCCTAGCCCAAGTGTCTGAAGAGAGAGGAAGACTCCAGAAAGAAGGCTCCTTTGGGTCCAAGTCTTCCTGGCCCCTCCTGCGGGAGAGTGTGGGGAATCCCAGCTGGGAGTGGCAGTCCTTGGGGACCAGGAGTTGAACCAGTGGCTAACTAGTTTCTAGGCCCCTACGTTTGGTAGAGACCAGAAGATCCAGCAGGCAGGGTACTTTGGGGGTCATTCCTGGGCCAGCAAAACTTCTTGGTTTGGCTTGATCCCTCCTCATCATGGGGGTGACGGCTGAGCAGTTTCAGTCATCCCCACCCCACCCCAATTCCCACTTCTGCCTCTAATAGTACTGGCTCAGCTCCCTTTCATTGGGCTGCCCACAACAAGAGAACCCTCAGTTCCCCTGTCTTCCTCCTTGGGGACCACAGGGACTCAGGCCATCCTAGCAGCGACTGTCACTTCCATTTATGAATTTTAACCAGGTGCCAAGCACTTCCTACTTCATGGATGAGATAATGACTATCATCACCCCCATTTTACAGGTGGACCAACTGAGGCTCACTGGGGTGATGTGACTTAGTCATCATGGTCAGGAGAGCAGATGAGGGTTTGAACTTGGTGTGGCCAGCACATCCCACCTTCTCGGCCGCTCGGCTCTCTCCCGCCTTTCCTGGGAGCCTCTGGATGCTAATACCTGGTGGAATATGCAAAGCTACCGCCCAGCATCCAGGTGTCAGAGGCGGATGTTGGGTTGGGCCCAGCGCAAGCTGCAGCCCAGGTGAAGCGTGGCCTATGGGGCGGGGGGGAGGTGGAGGTGGGGGTGTGAGGGGCTGAGAAACAGAACATGGAAGCTGGGGCCTTTCTTCTCCCGACAGAAGCAAATGCCTGAGCGAATTTCTCACGGAGCTGAAGTCGGGCCAAATCTGCTTCCACACAGGTGTGAGGTTGTCGCCCTGTTGGCTGGAAACTCATCTGTGGTTGATTTAAAATCTTGACACCTGTGTCCATCACCCCGACTCCACTGTGATTACTGTCCCCATAAAGTTCCTAATCCCTGTACTTATGCAGTGTCCTTACCCTCCGACGGGCTGGACCTATGTGAACAGGGAGATTTGGTTATTATGTAGAAGAGTTATAATAAGAAATATGACTGCAAAAGCCAAGTCAGTTGAAATTGGACTATAATTAAATGCTTAGAAAATTCTATGCTTGGCTCATTTTAAAATCAAGTGCTTCTTTGTAGCAATTTCCTTTCTTTAATTACAATTTCCTGTCTAGTTTGACATTTACAATGCAATCTTGGGGGACATGTTTGTGATTTATTATTCCTGCTCCTATCTGGATATCACTGTGCAGAAATGAGTTTATAAAATAAGAGCTCAAATTATTATGGCCTTTGACCAATAAAGCAGGCTCATAATTTCAGGCCTGAGAGAAGATTACCATTTTTGACAACCCGAGGCAGAAATACTGAAGCGGGGGAGGGCACAGTTTGGGGAGTTTGCTCGGCGTTCAGAACCACTGCAGGCTCCTCGAGGAAGGCCAGCTCTGCAGGCACAGAGCTCATTAATAACCAACCCCTCAAGGAAACCCAGGCTTTCATCATCCCTGGAGGCAGACAGCCAAATGTCTTCATCCTTATCTTAGAGATGGGGAAACTGAGGCCAAGCGAAGTGAAGTGACTTGTTCAAGGTCACACAGCCTGAAAACAGTGGAACTAGAAGCCGCACCCAGGCGCCACAACCCGGTGGCTGCCCCCATGGCTTCAGAAGAGACCAGAGACACAAAGGAGGCCCCCGGGGCCCCTCTGGCCAGGAGCTTTGACCAATCTCCACAGCGACATGTAGCCTGGGATCCACAAGCGAGCCGTCAATAGAGGTCTTGGAGGCTGTTGGCCCCAGCTCATGGAGGAGGAGCCACCACTTCCTTTCTCCTTTCCTCTCAACGTTTGTCTAGAAATATGGGCGTATGGTCCATGAGGGGCCTCTGGGCTGCAATGTGACACTTCTGGGGCCAGGGAGTGAGGGCTGACCCTTGTGTGCACCTGTGGATGTATAGTGCTTAGGACTGTATGGGCCTGCGCACACAGGTCTGGAAAGTGCTGGGTGGGCACCTGTGCCTTGTCTGCGTGTGGTACATACAGGCAGGTCCTAGGTGTTTTTGCAACACTGCATACTGCAGCCCATTCCACATAATCTAATGAGACCAAGGCCAAAGTCATGCTCACTATAATCATGGAAGACGGGGTCTCAGTGCACCTGGGAAGACCCTGCAGGGCAAGATGGGCATGGCAGGGGAAATTGGGTCTCCTAGGATTGTCTAGGGCTGCTTCCTCCTTCTATTCTCCAGAACTTGCTGTGCTGCAGGCTCCCACCAGCCTGGCCCCTGGTGGGAGGGAAAGGGATTTGGGGGGGTTGAGTTAAGCTCACCCATTGGCCCTCTTGGGCTGGAGAGTGGGGAGTGAGCACCCTATTCAGCTCCCTCCTGGGGATCAAGATGATGCCATCTTGAGGTGGGGCAGCCCAGCCTGGGGCAGTGAGGAGTCCGGGCAGTGTGCACAGGAGGTTGGAGGCACCAGCGGGGCATTGGGGCAGAGGGGACCAGGAAGTGGCCGCCTTGCAGGTCTGGCGCCTGGCAAAAGCGCTGTGACAGGCTGGCCTGGGCCCGGCACTTTCTGTTTTCAACTGTACTGTCCCTAACCAGGTCTGACTGTGGCTGTGCTGGTAGAAATGGCGCGTTTGTCATAAACAGGGCTTTGGGGCCCTGGGGCACTCTCCGCCAGCCCTCTGCGGGTCCCCCCGCCCTCAGGGAAAGGAAGCTGGGCTTCCGTTTTGTCTCACTTGAAAGGAGCCATGAGGGGAGGAAAATCGTGGTTTCTGGCTTTTGGCTTGAGATTAAGTCTGTCCAGAGACTCATTTGTTGCCTATGAAAATCCCTTTATTGCTTCAAAACAACTTGAAAGCAGAATGCTTTAAGATTTCTGAAGAAAGAGAAAGAATCATATCCCCTCTCCGGGATGCTAGTTATGAAATGCACACGGCTGGGTCAGGGCAACTCTGACAGCACCGCCCCCATGCCAGACTCTGGGCCCACCCCTCAGGGTGCTGAGGCAGCACCCGACCGCGGGGAGAGCAGGCCCCTGCCAGGACGGGCCTTGCCCCTGCGGCCTGGCCTCGCTCCTCGCCCCCACACATTCACGTGCACATTCATGGACACATGCGCACACAGGTGCACTCGTTCGCTCTCGAGTCCTCGATGCCTCTCTGACTGCAGTTACTTCCCTGAGTTGTCTTATTGTCCTGGGAGGAGGCCTGAGTGGCTGTCTGATCCCGGTGTTCAAAGGAGGAAAACCAAGCTCAGACAGCATCTCCACCAAGGTCAGCCAGGGCTTTGCCTTCCAAGGTCGGGATGCATTCCCTGGGACTCCCCAAACTCGCAAATGCATCTGAAGCCTTTCCCAGGTTCCTGACTGCATGAGGGAAACCAAAACCCAGACAGGGGTGATCCTGGAACCCTCGCACCTCCCTATGCTGGGCCTCCTACCCTGCACTGCCCAAAAAGATAAAGAAGCAGGCCCCAAGGCAGTGCTGCTGCTCTAGCCCCCCACCCTCACCCTTTCAAGTCTGAGGACCGAGGAGGGAAAAAGGAGGAGAAGATGGCTTCAGGAACCCATAGAGATCTATCCATTCATGCACGCCTCCTTCCATCCTCCATCCGCACAGCAAGTTCAGCTGCACTGGGGTTACAGCAGAGAGTAAGGAAGTCACAGCTGTGCCCTCAAGTGGCTCATGCAGCTAAGAAGACAGGCAAACAGGCAGTGCAACCCAGTGTTAACGTTGTGACGGGAACAGCACAGGGAGCTTGGGACATGGTCTCCTGAACCTTGGCAGATGGGAAGGAGCCAGCAGCGGGAGCAGAAGGGACGAGCATCCCGGGGGAGGATGGGGTTGGACAATACGTGGCCAAGTCCTTTCAATGGGTTTGGTTTGGGGCAGAGATGGGGAGGCTGGGGCCAAGGAGTGCCTCTGTTTAGCAGACCAGTCTCTAGGAAATCTCTGTGTGGCTTCATCCAGAAATCACAGACTGCTTCCACTGCACACCCTTTGCGAATGCACCATTGCACACTAATCAATGAGGGGGAAGAGTGTTCTCTAAGCACTGTTCAAAATATAACTCACTCTGGAAGGAACCTGCCACACTTTATATAGGTGGAAATTTGAAGGGGTGGTCGGAGACCTTCCTGGAAAGGCCATATTGGAGTAAGACAGCAAAAAGGTTGCGCCGGCATTGTGGCACTGCGGGTTAAGCCGCCGCCTGCGATGCTGGATCCCATATCAGAGCACCTGTTCGAGTCCTGGCTTCTTTGCTTCTGATCCAGCTCCCTGCTAATGTGCCTGAGGAAAGCAGCAGAAGACAGTCCAAGTATCTGGACTCCTACACACACCCGGGAGACTGGATGGAGTTTCAGGCTCCTGGCTTCAGCCTGGCCCAGTCCCAACCACTGCAGCCACTTGGGGAGTGAACCAACAGATGAAAGATCTTTCTCTCTGTCTCTGCCTCTTTCTGTGGTCCGGTCTTTCAAATAAAAATAAAATAAATCTTAAAGGGGCCGGCGCTGTGGCAAAGTAGGCTAAGCCTCTGCCTGTGGCACTAGCATCTCAAATGAGTGCCGATTTGTGTCCCGGCTGCTCTTCTTCCGATCCAGCTCTCTGCTTATGGCCTGGGAAAGCAGTGGAAGATGGCCCAGTTTCTTGGACCCCTGCACCTGCATGGGAGACCTGGAGGAAGCTTCTGGCTTCTGACTCCTGGCTTCAGATTAGCCCAGCTCCGCCATTGTGGCCATCTGGGGGAGTGAACCAGTAGTTGGAAGACCTTTCTCTCTGTTTCTCCCTCTTTCTGTCTGTAACTCTGTCTCTCAAATAAATAAATAAAATTTTTTAAAAATCTTAAAGGACAGAAATTAAGAAACAAGGCATGACACTTAGGGCACAACAATGGCAAGTTTCTTATTTGACACAAATTCAATCAGGTGCCAGCCACGCTCTCCAAGATTGGCAAGAGATCCAATACCAGTTATTTGTAGGGGACTCTTTCTCCTCTTCTTTTTGTAAGAACCTCAGAGGTTACAGCTCCCAGAAAAGCAAAGGGGCCTTCATCCCCACACCTGGCTGCCTTTCCTCCTGATGGAGGCCTTTTCTGTAGACAGGGGCTCTGCTGGGGCCTCCTCCTAGGCCTTCGGAGCCTGGTGTTCAGCTTTCAGCCTGCTCGAGCCAGAATCACGGCCTCCAAGGCCGTGCTGGGCCTAGCACAGATCCCGTGGCTGAGGCTGCCTGGGGAACTTCCCATCCAAGGTGCCCTTTGACCACCAGGGGTTTTGGTTGTGCGCTGGGCACACATGTCAGTGGCCTGTGAGGAAAGATGCAGCAGCCTGCTGTCCCTCTGCTCTCCTGCCAAAGGCCTTCCCAGCCTCTCGATCCCCTGCAGGCTGACCCAGCTCTGTGGCAATTCAGAAATTGTGCATTCAGTGGGAAGATTAGGCCTGATTAAGAAATTTGTGCTAACGAACTGTGCTTAATTGGATTTGGGGAAGGACATCGAATGGGCGGCTTGACATTCCAGGGTCCTCAGCGAAGTCCCACAGCCTCCTGGCTCCTCCCTCCAAGGCCAGTCACAGCCCCAGCCCCTTCGCCCCCAGCGCCTGAGCCTTCGGCCTCTCAGCCCAGTAGCGGGGAAGTCATCTGCCTAATCAGACTAATTAGCACTGAGGACACAAAGTCATAATCTACAAAGAATGCAAATGCCAGTTTTACAAAATGAAAACGCCATATGTGCAGTAATTAGCAAACCACGGGCACATTTGATAAATCATATTTATTAGTTTGTAAACAAATCAAGCTCTAAATGAAATGAAAGATGCCATTAACTGGGACTGTGGCAATGGTGGTGCTGAGCAGGCCTTGAGATAGGGGAGTGCAGGGTGCAGGCCTACGCGGGACGCCCTGCCTGGGAACCCACCCATCTCCCCCCACCCAAGAGTCCGAGAGTGCCGGTGTGGGTGGCAGGGCTCTGTGTCTCGGTGAGCCAAGATCTAGAGCCTGGTTGTCTACCCCGGTTGTAGCCCCAGTCATTTGCCCTGCTTCCCATGGCTCTGAGTTGGTTATTCACACTGGGCCTTAAATGAACCATTGTTCCAACTGCCAAGACAAGATGGCATCTGAGCCCCCAGCTCAGCACCAGGCCTTTCACTCCTCAATTTTGGAACCATGAACCTCTTGGTCCATGATGTGATCTGGGGGGCTCAGGCAAAAGTAAAAGACAGTGACTCAGTTGAGGGTACTTTTTTCCCCACGCCAAGCCTGCTGCCCTGCTTCTCATTCTCTGCTGTTTCTGGGAAAATCACGGTGGGTGAGGCTGCCTCTCCCAGGTTGCCTCCCTCCGGTGCTGCACCGATGGATCCTTTTATCAGCCTGCCAAGTTCTCACCTTGCACTTGGCCTCTATGGGGCATTCAAAGGTTGAAACAGAAATATTAAGATAAGTCTTGGAGCAGATGTTTGGCACAGCAGCTAAGATGCCCTTTGGGATACCCACGTCCCATAGTAGAGTGCTTGAGTTTGGGTTCTGGCTCTGTTCCAATGCCAGCTTCCTGCTAATGTACACCCTGGGAGGCAACAGGTGGTGGCTCAAGTACTTGGGCCTTGGATTGAGTTCCTGGTTCCTGGCTTTGACCTGGCTCAGCCCAGCCTTGGCTATTAAGGGCAACTGGAAAATGAAGCAGCAGACGAAAAATCTTTCTCTCTCACTTGCTCCCTTTCAAATAAATAAAAGTAAATAAACAGTTTTTAAAAATAAAAGTCTCAGCTTTGCAGGTGCTCCAGACCATGAACACGGTTCCCAGTGTGGAGGCCAGGACCGTGTTCTGCTCAGTGCATGATCCCTTCTTCCTTTATTTAGCAAATTGCTCCTGCTTTCCTTTGGAAACACCTCTTTCTGCTCCCATGAGGCCATTCTGAGGCTATTAGTCCTGGTGCCCTGGCACCACCTTCACTACCAGATTGACTTACGACGCAGAATGAACCTGTCATTGCACTGACCACCCTGGACACAAGCTGTAACATATGTGGGACCCAGCACATTCCACACCCAGGTTCTCTGGATGGAGAAGGATAGATTGTCAACTTTAGAATGGTGTGGCTGGTTCATACTTTGGTTGCCTGATCTGCTCTATACAAGAAGTAAAGATAGTCCATTATATAAAAAGAAAACCAGAGTTCATAGGCAGGGTTACCAATAAGATTAAAAACCTTATGAACCATAATGGGACAGGGATTTTAAAGGGTCCATGGAACCAAGGTCCTAATTACACTGGGTTCTTAGTCTGGCATAGAATAATACAGTCAACACTTCAGCATGGGTAGGTTAAGGGAGACTAATGTGCTTCCTAAAGGACAGGGGGAATAAACATGCACCTTTGTGTCTAGGGATGGAGGACAGCCGGCTGCTAACTCTGTGACTGTGTGTGTGACACCCCCTGCATTCCAGAGGAAGGAACAGCAAACAATGATTACATGGCCTAGTGCTGCATTGGAGTGGGTGAAAACAGGGAGGGAGAGGGAAGCAGGAAAGGAAGAAGGGGAGGAGACAAAGGAGGAGCCAAGGAAGGAGAGGGAGAAAATAAATTCTCTCTACAAATCAATATTTCAAAATATTAGTGAGACTTATTGAAAAGAAAAAATCAGCAATCTAAGCAGAAATTCACTCTAGGTACAATTCATTTGATAGAAGCGTCTGACAGAGACTTTAGGCATGTTTATAAGTCCAAAGAGATAAAGGTAAAAAGCTCATTAAAAGAAAACAAAATGGAGTGGCCTTTGGCCTGGAAGTTAATTCAGAGTACCTGGATTCAATTTCTGGCTCTGTTCCTAACTCTTGTTAATGTGGACCACAGGAGGCAGCAGTGATGGCTCAAGTAATTAGAT
The DNA here is from genome assembly GCF_033115175.1 of Lepus europaeus. Lineage (NCBI taxonomy): Eukaryota > Metazoa > Chordata > Mammalia > Lagomorpha > Leporidae > Lepus > Lepus europaeus. Next base: position 56,777,376 of record NC_084833.1, on the reverse strand, counting down.
CCCTGCCATGCAAGCGGGACACCTGGGTTGAGTTCCTGGCTTCCAGACCCTGGCTTTGGCCCTGGCCATTGTAGGCATTTATGGAGTGAACCAACAGATGAGAGCTGTATCTCTCAAATAAATAAATAAAAATACAAGCTAAACACAAGCATTAAGTAACAAGCATATATGAAAAGAACCCATTAAAATTCTGGGAAAGTATAGTCACTGAAATTAAATGGAATTGCAATAGATGAAATTAACTCCAGCTTAGGTACAGTTAAAAATAGAAGCAGAAAGTTGAGTCAGAAACTAGAGGCATTCACTTAAATGGCATCACAAAGAGAGAAAATACACACACATACTCATACAAGCATAATAGAGAATTTTGGATGTTACATTGAAGAGCTCCAATTTGCACCTAATAAAAAGTTACATATGAAGAAAATGAAAGAAATGAAGAAACAATATATGAAGAATTGCCAAGAATTCTACAAAGTTGAAGATGTCAGTTTCCAGAGTAAAAAAACCTACCCAGTATATTGTTAAAAAATAAAAAGAAATTCAGCACATCATAGTGCAAATTCAGAATTATCATGGTTAAAGAGATTGTTTCAAAGGCTACCATAAGAAAGAGATAGATTATAATAGAAATGAAATTAGATCAATACCAAGATCCTCTTCAACAACAGTAGATGCCAGAAGAAAAAGAAAGGATATCTTCAGGGTACCAAAGAAAAATAACAACATTCTAGAATCTTATACCCTGCAAATCTATCCTCCAAGGTGCAGGCAAGATAAAACCTCTTATAGATTTGCAAAGTCTAAGCTAATACATCCTGTAGCCTCTCAATGAAATAAAGATGACCCTTTTGTGATGAGAAAAATGGGCACAAAGAGAAAGCAAATGGGATGAAGGAAACTATGGATGATCACAGGAAATGGGAAAGACATGTTGGTGAATTCAGTTGAGTACTGATTATAAAAAATAATAATGGCATCTATATTTTTCATGTTTAAAAGAAGTTAAACTAAACCTCTTCAGGAAGATATGAAATGGATAAGATGTTCAACACAGCACCCCATTTAAAAAAAGGAAATTCCCAGGACCAGAATCAGAGTGTTTGTTACTAGGATAGTAAAAGGGAAGTGGTAGGTAGAGGTCCACGGTGACTGTGGTGACAGCAGGGAGTGTGTGAGCACAAATATAGGCCATGGGGGATGGCTGGGGATGTAACTTCCAAGCAGGAGCAGGAGACTTAGCCTCCTTCCACAAAAGCACACAGCTGAAACTGAGTCCCCTGTAGATGGCTGTAGCCCTAAAGACTGCCACACTATATGAACACAGAACTAGAAAAGCTAAACCTGCAAGCTGATGAAGCAACAGGAAAGCCTGCTGGGTGCCTGGTACAGTGAACAGTGGGTAGAAAGAGAGTCCAAAAGAAGTTTAACCTTGAGAATGGGCCAGAAACAGGTATGAAAATAAGATCATATACAATCTATGTGGCATAAGGTTCAAGAGACCCAGCAACAGTAACAATGAAATGGCATGAAAGGAATATTAATATTTTGACAACTACAGCAGACAAGACACAGTAGAAACAGAACCCTTGCTGGAAATGAGTTCAAGAAAAAGTTTTAAACAACACAAAGATATAAGCCATCATTAGGGAGAACAAGTAGAGATAAAGCAGTTCAAATATTCCTACTAACAGGTCCAGGAGAGGAGATAGACTAGGAAAGAGCACAATTAGAGGAGAGAATGCCTAGGAATCCTTCATAATAGAAGAAAGCATTGAGTCCTCAAATTCATTAAATCTCTCAAATCCGAACAAATCCACACTTAGATACGTTGTGAAGGAACTTTGAGGCATCAAATAAAAGAGCAAAGCAACCACAGAGAACAGAATACCTAAAAAAGAACAACTGAGTTGGCCACAGACTTCCTAGTGGCAAGATTGATTCCAGAGGACAATGGAATGGCATCTTCCAAGTGCTAAAGGAAACGGCAGCTATGCACAATGTGACCATGTTTCAGTCGATGGACCAAACAGACCATGTTGGCCCACGAGGATACAATGGACATGAAAAATTCCTCTTGCCTAAAGGCATAGCTGTGATCACATCAGAGCGACATGCGTTACTCATGTGTTTGTGGTGACACTGATATAAAGAGGCCTACAGTGCTGCCAGTTGTATGCAAGTACAGCAGCACAGTCATGTATAGTACTAACACTTGATAATGGCAGTAATTGACCATGAGACTGGTTTGTTTGTTATCCTATACTCAATCATTATTACATAGTGTACTCCTATTTACAAAAAGCAGCTTACGGTATAACAGTGTGCCTTGGATATCCTGTGTTTACTGCATCTCTTGATTGCATCAAGTGGCCACATCAAAGATTGACATATACCACAGGTGTATGGAAGTACACAGTATGATGTTTACACCATGACAAAACCACCCAACGATACACTTCTCAGAAAGCATCTCCATCAACGTGATATATGACTGTAACTGTCAACTGACAATTCACTCGGCATAAAGACAAAATAATGTTTCAGAAAAAATTCAGAGAGAATTTACTACTCTGAACTAACAGCTAAGGGGTGGGCTTCAGTAAGAAGGAAATTGAAACCATGAATGATAAGCAAATAAATTAGAAATCTCAGTAAACACTAGATTTTTTTTTCTTTTTTTAAATTTTTTTTAAGATTTATTTATTTATTTGAAAGGCAGAGTTACAGAGAGAGAGAGGAGAGACAGAGAGAGAGAGGAGAGACAGAGAGAGAGAGAGGTCTTCCATCCGCTGGTTCACTCCCCAAATGGCCACTGTGACTAGGCTGGACCAGACTGAAGCCAGGAGCTTCTATCTTCCATGAGGGTGCAGGGGCCCAGGAAGCCGGGACTTGAACCAGCACCCATATGGGATGCCGCCACTGCAGACGCCTGCTTAACCCACTGCACCACAGCGCCAGCCCTGAGTAAACACTGGATTTTTAAAATGATGAATTTCTGGAGAAAGTTAAAAATGGAGCAGAACTAAAATATTTGATAACAATACCAAGAACACTGGAGGGAGAATTGAAGTTAAATCACTTAAAGATTTTTGTGCTGTAAGAGTCAAACAAATATATTAATTTAGAATTTTTAAAATAAAAGATGTATTTATTTGAAAAATAGAGCTAGAGAGAGAGAGAGAGAGAGAGAGAGAGGGAGAGACAGGGAGATAGATAATCTATCCTCTGGTTCACTCCCCAAATGTCCACAAAAGCTGAGTTTAGGCTAAGTCAAAGTCAGGAGCCAGGAACTCCATCCGGGTCTCCCACGTGGGTGGCAGGGGCCCAAGTACTTGGGCCGTCTTCTCCTGGCTTCCCAGGAGCATTAGTAGAGGGTTGGGTAGGAAGTGGAGCCACTGGGACCTGAAGCTGTGCTCATACCAGATGCCAGTGTCCCAGCTGGCAGCTTAGCCTGTGCACCATGCCAACCCCAAATAAATTTAGACTTTTTAAAAAGGTATAACATCCAAGCTAATAGATAGAAGAAAAAAATAATAAAAAGAACTCAATAAATCCAATTGAAAGCAAGAAAGGACAAAAACCAAAGAAAATATGTGGTAAAATTTTGAGAAGATTAATTTTTAAAGGATTTTTTAAAAAGATTAATTTATTTGAAAGAGTTACACAGTAAAAAATAAGAGTGGGAAAAAGAGAGGGAGGAGGAAGTTTGTAATTATAAAGCTGTATAGTTCTTCATACGTTCCTATGTACTTACTTCTAAGGGTACAGTTTAAAAAGTTGTCATGGAACTCCAAATCCCATTAAATTTGGTGGTAAAAATGCCATCTTAATTGTTAAAGTGATTGGGGCCGGCGCTGTGGTGTAGTGGCTAAAGCCACCGCCTACAGTAGCAGCATCCCATATGGGCACCAGTTCAAGTCCTGGCTGCTCCTCTTCCAATCCAACTCTCTGCTATGGCCTGGGAAATCAGTGGAAAATGGCTCAAGTCCTTGGGCCCCTGTACCCACGTGGGAGACCCGGAAGAAGCTCCTGGCTTCTGGCTTCAGATTGGCACAGCTCCGGCCGTTGTGGCCATCTGAGGAGTGAGCCAGTGGATGAAAGACCTCTCTCTCTCTCTCTCTCTCTCTCTCTGCTTCTCCTTCTCTCTCTCTCTCTCTGCTTCTCCTCTCTCTCTCTCTCTCCATCTCTCTCTGCTTCTCCTTCTCTCTCTGTGTAACTCTGACTTTCAAGTAAATAAATAAATAAATCTTTAAAAATATTGTTAAAGTGATCATATTAAGCGGTTTTTAAAAAAGATTTATTTTATTTATTTGAAAGACAAAGTTACAGAGAGAGGTAGGATAGAGAGAAAGGTCTTCCATCTGCTGGTTCACTGTCCAGATGGCTGCAGTAGCCAGAGCTGCGCTGATCTGAAGCCAGGAGCCAGGAGCTTCTTCTGGGTGTGCCATGTGGGTGTAGGGGCTCAAGAACTTGCGCCATCTTCTACTGCTATCCCAGGCCATAGCGAGAGCTGGATTGGAAGAGGAGCAGCCGGGACTTGAACTGGCGCCCATATGGGATGCCAGTGCTTCAGGCCAGGGCTTTAACCAGCTGTACCACAGCGCCAGCCCCGATATTAAGTGTTAAAGTGAACATATAGATAGGATTCAGTGTTAAAGAGATCATATAAATAGGATCAAGTGCTTGGTAATAATAACAGATAGAATTAAAAAGGAGAGAATGTCCAATATGGGAAGCAGTCCACACAGCAGACTCATAGAATGACAATCATTTTAAGTAACACTCTGACCTCAGAATTAGCTCTTAAAGCTTCCTGGTCTGGCTGAAAGGCCTGTGAGAGCATTTCAGGTATGGAAAGCCAAGACACTGTGGCAAAAAAATGTTCTACATGAAGGATCTCTGTGAGTGAGACCCCAGTGGAAAGAAGTGGCCATCAAAGAAGGATGTATTTTTCTCTAAAAAGAGGAGAGAACTTCCACTTTGCTAATGGCCTTGTCCAAATACTGACAGAGTTTGTGGACTCAAAAGGCTTCCATAGCCTCGGCAGCTCATGTCAAGAGCCTCAGGTGGTTACTGATGTCATACATAAGAGTGTTGATTGTTAAATTAACAACAGGAGTCACTGTGCACTAACTCCACATGCAGGACCTCTGTCCTCAATGAGTTGTATTATAAGAGTTAACTGTAAAACTACTTCTCAAACAGTTTTTGTGTGTGTGCGTGGGGGGTGGGTGTACAAATTTTTGAAATCCTTACTTAGTATAGAGTTGGCCTTCTGGGTACAAAGTTAATTGAAAATGAATCTTAATGGAGAATGGGATGGGCAAGGGGAGAGGGAGGAGGGGGAGGGGAGGGAGGGTAGGTGGAAAGGCTGGTATGGTAGAAAGAATAACTATGTTCCTAAAATTGTACTTATGAAATGTGTATTCCTTACAAAAAAACAAATTTTTAAAAAAGAAAGAATTACAGCAAGAGAGGGAGAGAGACACACACAAACACACAAAGATCCTCCATCCACTTGCCCACCCCCAAGATGGCTGCAATAATTTGTGCCGGACCAGGCCAAAGCCAGGAACTTCGTCTAGGTCTCCCACATGAGTGGCAGGGGTATAGACACTTGGGCCATCCTCTGTTGCTTTTCCCAGGCCACCAACAGGGAGCTGGATCAGAAGTGAAACATCCAGGACAAAATGCAGTGCCTATATGGGATGCTGGTATTGCAGGTGGCAGTTTTACCTGCTATCCCACAGTACTGGTCCCAAAAGATTTTTTTAAAGTACAAGTTTATTAGTATTCACCATAAACTTCAATGGGTTAAGCACACTTGTTCTGAGACATTTTCAGATGAGACTTTTAAAATCTAGTTATAGCGTGGGCATTTGGCTGTGCAGTTAAGACACCACTTGGGACACCTGCATCCCGTATCAGAGTCCCTGGGTTTGAGTCCCAGTTTCTGCTTGGAATCCAGGTTTCTGCAAATGCACAGCCCAGGAAAAAAACAGCAAATGATGGCTCAAGTTCTTGGGTCCCTGCCACCCAGGTAGAAGATCTGGAGGGAGCTCCTAGCTCCTGGTTTCAGCTTGTAGCTTGGCATAGCCCCAGCTGTTGTGGGCATTTGGGGAGTGAACCAATGGATGTGAGATACCTCTCTCTCTCTCTCTGCCTTTCAAATAAATAAAATTTAAAATAGAATGGAATCCAGTTATAAGTTGTTTATGAAACAATAACTTAAACATAATTATATAGTAGGCTTGAAAGTGAAAGGTTGGGAAAACTCATTGTGGCCTGCTTGGGACACCCACATCACATATCAGACTTCTCCAATCCAGCCTCCTGCTAACATATCCTGGGAGACAGCAGATGATGGCTCTAGTGCTTGGGCTCCTGCTGCCTCCTTCATGAGAGACTGGGCTCCTGGCTTCAGCCTGGCCCAGCCTTGGTAATGGTGGGCATCTGGGGCATGAACCAGCAGAAGAAAGCTTGTTTGCTCGCTTGCACTCTCTCTTGCTCTCGGTCACTTTGCCTTTCAAATAGATGAAAATAAACATCAAACAAAGAAGGCAGATACTCTAACATTAATGGCAAGTGTAAGATCTTAAAATTTATTTTCAAAATTTTTATTTATTTCTTTTCTTTGAAAGGCAGAGAAACAGACACATGACAAAGATCTCCTATCCACTGGTACACTCCTCAAATGTACCGAAAGATTCAGGAGTGGGCCAGGCTGAAGTCAGGAACTTGGATCTCAGTTTGGGTCTCTCACATGAATAACAGGGATCCAACTCCTTGAGCCATCACCTGCTGCCTCGTAGGGTGTACATTGGCAAAGTCCCTGCAATTCAGAGAGCAGCTGGGACCCAAACCCCAGGACTGTGATATGGGACGTGGGTGTCCCAAGTGCATCCTAACCACTGTGCCAAAAGCTTGCCCCAGCAAAAGACATCCTTACAATGACTTGTTTTTTTTTACGATTTGTATTAACAATAGTCGTGCATATTTATGGAACAGTGCGACACTTCAGGATGTGTATCCAATGTGGGGGATCACATCAGGGTGCTCACCACTCCCCCCTCCTGGACACTGCTTTAGGTTTCCAGCCTTGAAACACCTCGCTTCTAGTTGTTCATAAAACAGATACTAGGTTATTGTGACCTGTGGTCACCCAGGTACACTGTGTATCATAAGGAAGTTAGTCCCCGCCTCTAACTCTGATTTGGGACCTGTTATCTAAGCTCCCACTGTCGCCCCCACCCCTCCCAGGCTCTCACAGTAGCCACTGCTCTGTTCACATGGAGGATGGAGTTTTGGTTTCTTTTGTTGTTTTTTAAAGATTCCACAACGAGGAAGAACACGCAGTATTGGTCCTTCTGTGTCTGGCTTATTTAACTCTTAGACACTGTGGGTGGGAATGTAAATTACTGCAGCCATCATGGAAAGCAGTGTGGTGATTGCTTTAAGAGCCAGAACGAGAACTGCCATATAATCCAGCAATCCCATTACTGAGTTTGTATCTAAAATTCATGAAACCATTGTGTCAAAGAGATACCTGTTCCACTACACCTATTGCAACACTGTTCACAATAACCAAGATATGTAGTCCACAAGGTGTCCATCAACAGATGGTGGGTGGTAGGGAAAATGTGATACACACACACACACACACACTGGAATATTATTCAGCCGTCAAAAGGATAAAATTGTGTTATTTGCAGCAAAATGGATGGCACTTGAGGATGCCAAAGAGATTTCAAGGCAAAAAATTCCTTGAGATTTAAAGAAAAGAACGATTTACAGACAGGAGAAACAATTCAGCAGGAGTCTATGGCGATGCTGAACCTGAGTGCTCTTAAGAGTGCTACTTTTGGCCAGTGCCACAGCTCACTAGGCTAATCCTCCACCTTGCGGCGCTGGCACACCAGGTTCTAGTCCCGGTCGGGGCGCCAGATTCTGTCCCGGTTGCCCCTCTTCCAGGTCAGCTCTCTGCTGTGGCCAGGGAGTGCAGTGGAGGATGGCCCAGGTGCTTGGGCCCTGCACCCCATGGGAGACCAGGAAAAGCACCTGGCTCCTGCCATTGGATCAGTGCGGTGCGCCGGCTGCAGCGCGCCAGCCGCGGCGGCCATTGGAGGGTGAACCAACGGCAAAAGGAAGACCTTTCTCTCTGTCTCTCTCTCTCACTGTCCCCTCTGCCTGTCAAAAAAAAAAAATAGAGTGCTACTTTTGAAATGACACAATTATTAAGCAAAAGGAGAGTATATTAACTAAAATATATGGCAAAAATTGACCAAGCTCTGGGACAAACTGACAAACCTACGATCATAATAAGGAATTTTGACCTTCTTCCTTCAGAAACTGATGGAATGGACAAAAAGTGTGAATGTGTAGAGTTGAGTACATGAATATGGATATGAGCTAACCGATTAACATTTGTGTAATGTACATGTATAAAATTCTGTGTCTAATCATTAAAGAGTACACTTTATTTTCAAGTACACATTGAATATTTTAAAAATTGAGTGCATAATAGGCCTCAAAGGAAGTCTTAACAGCCACTAAATTTTTTATTTAATTAATGACATTCTGTGGCTCCAGTGTAATAAAATCATAAAACAACAACAGAGTTAGGTCTAAAAAAAAACTCTGTTTATTTTCTTCATTGTAGTGAATGACACTACACACATAAAAGTATTTGGTTGTCCCTCAGTATCCATGGGGATCAGATCTAGCGTGTTCTGTGATACTAAAATCTGTAGATTCTCTATATAAAATGGCACGGTGCTGCCAGAGACCCCGCGCACATCCTCCCGCACACGGTAAGTCATCTCCAGGTTGCTCATCATACCCAACACGAAGTAGATGCTAGGTAGAGAGTGTTTACTCTGCATCACTTGGAGAATTATGACAAGAAAAAACAGTCTGTGTGTGTCAGTACAGAGACAAGTGAAGCACTTCCAGTCTGTGGTTGGCCAAACCCACAGATGCAGCCCCTGGATATTGGGGGGCATGAGCACAGCCAGGCCAGGCCTGGGGGCTCCACATGCGCAGCTGCCCCTGGGTGCCCCTGCCCGAGCTGTGTGGAACAGAGCCGCGCGGAGCCAAGTAAGATGGCGCCCAGAGGAAGTAAGATGGGCGGAATCCAAAGTTGTTTACCACTAAAACTAATTGGCTGTGCAACATCAGGGGAGGTAACAAAACTAGTAACAAGTGTATAGACATATGGCTAGTCCTATAGAAATCCCCCCGTAAGGTGATTTTTTAAGTGATTGGTTGGTCCTTAGCCCTGCCCCAATGACTCTGCAGTTTTGTGCTATAAAAGGTTCTGTTACACACGAAGTAAATGAGTCCTTGCTACCAGACTTGGTTCCCCACTGCGTCTGACTGTCTCTGGGATCGGGAGGCTGGGGAATGGGCAAGCGGCGCACTCACCTTTCCTCGGACCCAGTCCATCCTGTACGGGTGGACTAAGACCCTGCAGATATGATGCATGGAATTCGAGGAAATAAAGTTGGCATCTGGAGAACCACCAGCCAGACCGAAACCAGCGCACTTCCAGAACCTTAGAAACCTGTGGCTCCTCCTCCAGCCGGACTCTCTTTCTCCCCAGGGTCACGCTCATCTTGAATTCTAGAACATCACTTTCTTGCCTTTTCCTACTGTGTTGCTTATGTATGCGTTCCAGAACACTGTGGATGATTCTGTCTGTTTTCAATCTTCATGTTAATTGAATCACACTGTCCCTGTCCTGCAGGCGTCCACCTGTTGGCTGGATGCCTCACCATGCTCCAGGCATAGGGGACGTATGCCGTCAAAGTGATCATATTTGCTTTGTGGGGGTGGGTGATTACGACGCATGCGAAGTGAACTCGTGCAGCACAGAGGAAGAGCATCCTCTCAGCCAGAGTGCTGAAAAGACTTAGGAGACCAGTTGACCTTGGAAATGACTCTCAACATGAGCTGTCTCATTTTTCAATAAAGGGGGTGGGTGAGAATTGGCATCAGTTGGAACACCACCTATAAAGCAATTTGGCCACGGTCTTAGTCAAGATTCAAACTAATTTAAACAACAAAAAAAGTTACAAAATTTACATAAGTGAGAAGTTCACATGTGGTGGAATCAGGCATGGCTGGATCCAGGACCTTAATCAATTGCCAGGTTCTGTCACTTTTCCTCTGAGAGAGACTTTCTCTACAGAGTGAATCAGATGGTCCCCAAGAGCCCTAGGCTCACTTCCTGTTAGCTTAGCATTGTCAGCTGGAAGTGGTCTCTCTCATTGGTTCCCGCCCACATTCCCAGAGGAGATCCTAGCAAGCCCTCCTTGGGCCACACTCACATTCCTGCTTCAATCACTGTGCCTAAAAGAATGGGGTGTTCTTACTGTGCGAGGTCACAGACCTGGGTCTCCTGTCCATCATCATCCCAACCACACAGAACGGTTCTTCCCATGATGGAGTCTGTTCCCAGAAGTGGGAAGAGACCTTGAGGAAGCAAAAATCACTGGAGTCCACCTGAAGTGTGAGAAACCACTTTTCCCTGGAGAAACCACAGATGTCTCTGGACGGAGGGGACATGGCCAGGAGGAGACCAAAGTGATGGGAGGCGCAGTGTGGTGGAATGAGAAGATGCCAAGATAGCCACTGGCAATGGAGCCTGCCTGGCAACAGGCTGTGATTGGTTAGGGCATAAACCACCCCTTGACCGGATTGGCTGCCTCTGCTATATAAGCTGCTGTACCAACTGAAATAAACAAGTTTGCAGGCTGCTCGTCTCTGGCCCACTCTCACCCGACTCCTGGGGTCTGTGTGGTGACTCTGCGCCTCTTGCCCCCACCATGCTCCTCCTCTCAGAACGAATCAACAGCAACATTGCAAAACATGTGATCTCCCAAGTCTTACTTTGCCCTGAACATCAGGGGTGACTGCAGGGACTCAGGCAGAAGAGAAGGTCCTGGGGTGCTAAGATATTTTAATCATCCAGCTACACTATTATGATATCCAGCTAAGATATCATGCAAGGAACTGGAGGGAAAGGAAGCCTTGGTCCAGGCAATGGTCAGGTAGGAAGCTAAGAGTGAAATAGAAACCATAGAACAGAGTGACAAAGGATAGGAATATAAAGACAGCGGAGCCAACACACTTCTCAGCCGGGTTTCAGGTGTGGAGTGCTCAGCTCCGAGGCAGGGGGCATGAGTGTACAGGGGCTGTGACTTTGTGATGGCTCCTTGCTCCCATCCCCAGCTGCTTCTAGCTTTGCACTGGGTATACCTGCTGGGTTCCAGATACAACCTTGTGGGCAGACTAACTGGCAGCTGAGGTGAAATATAGATGTTAAATATGGGGCATGCTTCCAGCTGTAGGGGCCTCACTGCCAAGGCCCTTACAGCCCTACTGAAGAGGGCTGGGCTGAGCCAGTGTCTGCTCCCGTCTTCCTGTCTGGCTGTGTTGGGTGATTGTCCCCCCTCCCCCATCTCCCCGGTCCACATGCTCACCTAGGGTCTGCATCCCTGTACCCAGTCCCGAGTTCGGGTGTCCAACTGGCCAGGACCAGTGAGGCTGCTCCTTCCCTGACCCCTACCCTGGCTGAGGGGAGGGGGCAGGCGTCCTGAGGCCTTCTTCCCCTCTAGCCTCTGCCTTCCCATTCTTGTCAAACTTCCGGCGAAAATCCTGGAGAGGCTGGAAGGACAGAAGTCACAACCTGACCCTCACCAGAGACCATGTTCCGAAGAGAGACCTGGCCAGCTGGGGGCTGCCCCCAATGCTCCACATATCTTACCTCCACTGGCAGCCCCACAGCGTTCTGCAAAGACAGGTAGGGGCAGCACCTCCAATTTACAGAGGGGAAACTGAGTCACACGGGTTCCAGGGCAAGTGCAGGGCCCACACGCATGTCTAATCGGGCTCTTGGGGGCTTCGCCCTTCCTGGGGCCACCATGGGGAAACTGGCAGCCTCAAGGTTAGGGTCACAGGCTCTCTGCAGAAGCAGCCAAGCTCAAACTTTCCTGGACTCTGAGGGGTGGGGGTGGGGGAGGGAGAACAGAAGTCGGATTTTACAGGGAGCACACCAGCCCCTCCCTCCTTGGCCTGGGCTCCTGGGGGGCCTGAAAAGGCTGGCAGAGGCGGGGGCGGCTGGAGGAGCGGGTGGCTGGGGGCGGGTTGCCGCTGCTGCCTTATGAAGGACATTTTTCAACGGCGCCACCGTTAACCGGAGGCCCCGGGAGTGCGCTCTGCGTCAGCAGCTCTCCAGTAGGACGCCCAGGACTGGCGGCGAGGAGGAAGCCACGGGGCCTGGCTGGGCCCACGCTCTTGGAAGGCATGCAGCTCGAGTCCATAAAAGGGGAAAATGGAACATTCTCATTAGCACCAAATTTTCCATTTAATTTGGACTTTTGCAAAAATAAGTGGCCTAATTGCTGCTATGATTTGAGCTTCTCAGTAGGTATTTCCTCCAAGAAGCTGCAGATCCCACACGGGCTGCCCCGTGCAGATCTGCTCGCTGTGTCGCAGCCCCAGAGGGAAGGCGGGGTTGGCCGCCAGAGGGGCACAGGGGTCTGCCGCTCCCTCGCTCGCTCGGCTTGCTCTCACCTGACCTCCCCCAGCCCTCCCCTGCCCCTGTCACGATCAGACCTGTCCACCCTGGCCTCCACTATGTCTGAGCTGTATCTTGAGTCTTGTCCAAGGCCCCTCTCAGCTCTGAGAGTTGCTAAACCGACGTGAGCTGTGCCCAGGGCACAACGTCCTGTGGAAGTAAGAGCCCGCCAGCAGCATCAGCTCGCAGACCACTTCTACCCACCTCCCAAACCTGGAGAGGTCAGGAGGAGAGGCAGCCCCGGCCAGGGCTCTCACGGCTCTGGCCCCAGCCCTCAGGGGCTCTTGCTGCCCCAGCTGTGTCCAGCCTGGGAGCCTCAGGCGGGAGCCCCTTTGCTTCCTCTCCTCTCACCCCTCCCCTCACCCCCCATCCTCCCCACCCCAGGCCTTCTGCTTTTCCCTCTTCCCTCTGCGCTTGAAGAGAACCAAGGATTAAAGAAACAGAGCAAGAAATTGCCAGAACCAGCCTAGCAGACGATCAGATAGAGTGACGGGGAAAGGGCCCTTCCGGGAGGAGGTGGCAGCATCAGGCCTGCAGGGCGCCTGAGGGGGACAGGGTATTCAGGCGGGCAGGGTCTGTGTCCTGGCTGTGCCCAGCAGACCACTCCCCGCAGCCCCGAGCTACACCCCACGCCCTCCCTCCTCCTGGGGAGCCAGGCCCAGCAAAGCTCTCAGGGCCCTTCAACCCCGCCCTCCCCAAGGACAGCAAAGGACAGCGAGTCCCTCTCTGTCCCCGCTCCAAACCAAACCCCATACCCAATACCCCGAGGGCTCCAGGCCTGGCTTCAGCCTCGGCACCCCAGTTCTGGATGCCTTTTCCAAGGTAGAAAGAGGCTGCCCTGCAGCCCTTATGGAAAGGCACCTGGGGGTTACGGGGAGCCACCCAAAGGGATCTCATAGCTGGGATGTTGCCTCCTGCCCTCCCATCACCAGACCCGAAGCAGGGTCCTGGGAGGACATGGACAAAAGTCAGGTGTGGCCCGTGTTCTTGTGGCACTCTCAGGCCGATGGGGAGGAAGCAGGGGCTGGACTCTACTCTGAGGTCAGGACGAGGGTTGATGGGCCCACAGTGTTGAAGCTGGGGCAGGAGCTGGCATCATTAAGAACAGGGCTGGGGCTCATCCTATGGCATAGTGGATAAAGCCTCCACCTGCAGTGCTGGCATCCCATACAAGCACCAATTCAAGTCCTGGCTCTCCACTTCCAATTCTGCTCTCTGCTATGGCCTGGGAAAGCAGTAGAAGATGGCCCAAGTCCTTGGACCCCTGCACCCATGTGGGAGATCCAGGGGAAGCTCCTGGCTCCTGGCTTCCAGTCGGCCCTGCTCTGGCTGTTCCGGCCACTTGGGGAGTAAACCAGCAGATGGAAGACCTACTTTCTCTCTCTCTGCCTCTCCTTCTCTCTGTGTGTAACTCTGACTTTCAAATAAATCAATCAATCTTAAAAAAAAAAAAAAAACAAACAAAAACAGGGCCTCTGTTGGTTTGCTTTTGTTACCATAAGCTCATCTTATACACCACACAGCATGCATCTCAACAACTTGTTGCATGTGTGTGTGCTCATGGAACCAGCACCCAGATTGAGCTCTGTTGCTGTGGATTCATTCTGAGAGGGGGAGTGTGGTGGGGGTAAGAGGCACCGAGTCACCACACAGACCCTGGGAGTCGAGTGAGTGCAGGCCAGAGGCGAGCAGCCGAAAGACTCGTTTATTTCAGTTGGTACAGCAGCTTAAATAGCCAAGGCAGCCAATCCGGTCAGGGGCGGTTTATGCCCTAACCAATCACAGCCTGTTGCCAGGTAGGCTCTGTGCCAGGTGGGTTCCGAAGCCATTCCTGAGTAACTGACGCTCACTTGCCAGTGGCCATCTTGACACGGCCTTCTCGTTCCACCACAGAGCTCTAGATTTCCAGCCAAAAGGACGTCTTGTGTCCCGCCCAGTCAGGGCACTCCCACAAAGGCCACCGTCATGCTACAAACCCTCGCCCCTTCTTGCAGGGTGGGGTGGCTCCTGCGGGGGCTGGTCTCTGGTGCTCTAGGATCCCAGCACCTGGCTGTGCCCAGGAGACCACCTTGGCCCTGGGGAGGGAAGAGAAGCTCTGGTTACAATATTGGCACAGCAGGTGGTGCCAGGAACTGTCTCAGTCTTGCTCCCTTTACCCAGCTCTGCTATCTCCCAGGCTTCAAGCAGCTCAGCGGCTGAGCCAAGGGCTTTGGTGGGCGCTGTGGGTGAGTGTGGCTCTCAGCAGCAGGACCCGGCCCTGCCCACCCCTGCTTCCAGAGGGCACAGGTCTCAGGACTCATCTGGAGCGAGCAGGGGTTGGTAGGAACCCAGGACTCTCTGGAGGCCTGGAAGAGGCTCTCTGGGGCCGTGGGTTCAAGCTGTGCCTTCCTTAGGGAAGACCTCAGAGTGGGCTGGCGGGGGACCCAGGGGAATGCTGGGAAGCAGAGGCCCACACTACTGCCCAAACCAATCACCCCAAGAGGCCCTGCCCAGACTATGGGGTCCCCAGCACCAAGCCACCACCACCCATCTCCCACCACCTAGACTCCTGCCCACCCTCCGGGCCCCCACTGGCCGGAGCGGGGCACTACTCAGGCAGGCCCTCCTGCCCCTTGGCCTTGGCCCCAATTCCCCTCTTTGTCTCTGAGCCAGGCCAGCCGGTTCAGCATGAAAGCTGCTGGAGCATCCGAGGAGCCATAAAGAAAGTTGAGCGACTTTTAATGTGCCAGCACGGCTCTCGCGGGGCGGCAGCAGGTTGCACGTTTGCAGTGAGGGCAGCCACAATAAAGGCTTATTGTTCTTCCTCGGGGCTGCACTTGCTGACCGCTTTCTTAAGTGAGACAAAGGGAAGCCGAGGCCCACAGGCGTCCCCTGGCCCACAATTTGCCAGTGCCCTGCGACAGCCGTCCCTGAGTCAGGCCCTGCGGTGGTGATGGTGGGGGAGGGGGGCAGCTCTGTCACCATGGGGGCTGCACTACCCGGAGAAGGCAAGCCTGGAACCCTGCCCTCCGGGACCCACACTTCAGTGTGGGGCTCTAGCAGCAAGGGGCTCAGAAGCCCAACACAGGGGGGCGCTGCACAGTCAGGGAGGCAGCTGCCAGATGTGGGGTGGGGGTGTGGTTTTCTGAGTCCTCCCTGGGAGCGAGCCCTGCCCCCAACCCTACCCCCGTGTGCAGGAGGTGTGTGAGCAAAGGCTGGGAGCCCTCCAGCAGGGGCTGCCCAGAGTGGAGGCTGAGCTCTGGTTGGAGCATCTGGTAGCAGATGGTGGCTTAGGACCCCCCCAGCAGACCCTCCTGGCTGGGCAGAGAGAGGCAGAGCTGAGCGATGTGGTGCCTCCCCCAGAGCCTCACTCCACACGCGACACAGCCCCTGGTGCTGCACACACCTGGGAGCCAGGTGCCCCGGGGCAGCAGAGGTGGGAAGGCGGCACCCTGTCCCTCTGCACTCCTTTCTGGAAACATCCCCAGCGTCACAGCCCATAGCAGCACCATTCAGGGACCCAGAGGAGCGTGCACGGTTTGTCTGTCCTGCCCTGCACTCACCCACCTGAGGCCTGAGCACGGCCGCCTGGCTGTCGGTGAGGAGAACATCCTCTCTCCCTCCCCACTGCCCCCTCAGGAGACTCCCTACGCCACTGCCCGGGACATGCATGGCTCTGGAAATACTGTGCAGAAATATTATTCAGCGAGTTTTGGAAATGATGGCATAAAGGGCATTACAGCCCATGAGGCTGCTGGCAATGGGTGCGGCCATCATGTACAGTTGTATAGGTTCTTCACTGTACAAACACTAAGGTGGCAAATGGTGGGAGGTTGGGATCCCAGACCTTCCGCCTCTCACCCATCCATGGGCCCTGCATGGCTTGCCTCTACCTGCAGGCAGGGGCGATGTTTCCTGATATGCACAGGGGCACTGGGAGCATTAGTGGAGGCTCTGCAGGCAGGAGGCTGTTTTTAGCCACGTGGCAGTCACCTGGTCGGTGAGGCCTGGGCTAGCCACTGTTCAGCTCTTCCCTTGTAGGGCCCCCTGACTACGGGCCTCATACCTGAAGCTCCTGTGACAGTCACAGCTCTGCTGCCTCTGGCCCAGCATCCCCGGCACGTGGGGCCTTTCCCGAGGCTGGTGGCAGGGAGGTGCCTGTCGCTCTTCTGCCAGCACAGGAGGCTCCAGCCTTAGCTGTGTTAAGAGCCACCCCCGGGCCCCCACCTCCCAGTGCCTCCCTTCCTTGGGTAACTGGATTGGGGGAAGGAGAATTATTCACCACCGTGTGGACCCAGGCTCCTCAGGCCCACCCTTCCCTTTTCTCTGCCTTGCCGAAGAACAGAGATTGGGGATGAAATAAATTTGATAATAACCAATAAGGACCCCCAGAGAAAATAAAACAGCTTTTATTAAACTTCTTCCAAGACCTTTTGTGCTGAGCCTCTGCAGATCGTCTCAGTGGAGCACTCGTGGGTTTGGCTCCTTTCCCAGGCGGCCAGCAGAGCCCCAGGGATGGCCCTCAGATGAGGCCACTCCCACAAGCACCCGGGATAACTGGGGGACGCACCCTTCCCGTCCCCGGCCTGAGTTAACTCAAGCTCTCGGCTGTGCGTGGGCCGGCTCTGAGATTCCGGCGGGGTGGTCTTCGCTGGCCAGACGGGGGCTCCCGGTGGGGGTGGGGGAGAGGCGCGTGCCCAGCCCCAGGGTCACAGAACAGAGGAGCCAGACCTGCTGCCATTCACCCCGGAGTCAGCCCTCCAGGTTGAGTATGGCACGATTTAATGCTCCCATTCCTCCACTCCTGCTCTGCATGACAAATTGTTTTAATAAACATAAACCGGGTAATAATAAAGTCATAATAAGCCCGCGACTCACCTTATATCACTGCAGTTAAATCCTCCCATAAGCCGGCGCTGGTTACAATGACAATTACGGCCGGGCCAATCCGCAGGCAGGCCCGCGTGCGGACAGATTTAATATCGTTTGTAAATATGATTAGTGGGCTGTCATGTTATTGCAGGCTGCTATTTACATTTCTCTCCGGGGTTATACACTCCGCCAAATCAACATTAAGTAGTGGGTCTCTCTTTCCTTCTTAAATCATACATTCCCTCTGCCCGCGCCGATCTCGCTTAATGAAGAAAGGGAAGCTGACGGCAGGCGCTGGGCAGAATGGGGCCCAGCCGCGGCATTTTTCGGAAGACAGATGGGCACGAGGAGCCCCGCGGAAGCTCCTCCCCGAAACTCCGAAGGGTGCACCCGCCCGGCCTGCCGTAGCCCCCTCCCCTCCCACCCGCCGCCACTGCCCCTCTCCCTGCCTGCTCGCTTATGAAAAATGTTCAAATAATGAATGGTTGTTGTTTACAGAAGTAATTTCATGCTACATTTCCATTATTGCCTGGATTTGTTTAGCGTCGCACACTACCCCATTGCCTACGCTGAACTTTTAAGGAAATATTGCTGGCGCTTCCCGCTCCGCGTTCTGCTTCTAATGGAAGCCGCTTGCATTTGAGACATATTGTGACACTTCATAACTGTGTGCAAATAAGCATTCTGAAACTGCTAGGCCCAATTAATCATTGTTGCAAAAGCTGAGCTGCTCCGGGGACATCAGAATCCAGCCCACTGGGGAGCCAGGGTGGGTGGGAAGGACCGAAACAATGGCGCGGTGGGTGCAGGGGCTGGGGGAGAGCCAGCGCATCCTAAATCCCTGGAGACAACACAGGTGTCTTCAGTGCAACCCATCCGTGACAGGGTACAGGATAGTGAGAGTGGGAGCCACTTGAAGAACTGAAGAAAAAAATACCATATGCCTTCTTAAAGAGAGCACGCTAGATGGGACTTCCTGCTCCCGTGACGGCCAAGGTCACTTCTATGTCTGGAGGGGTGGTCTGCAGATGCACTCTGAGGCTACTGTGTCCCTGCACAGAGTGGCCCCAGCACTGTCTTTCCTGAGCTCCAAGTTGGCCTCCTCCTGATGCCCCCTTGGGGTGACTGTCCATAGCTCCCCCACTTCCTCTCACTGCTTCTAACCTTCATGAAGCTTGGCAGCCAGGAGATCAACTGTGGAGCACAAAGACTAGGAAACCAAGCTGAATTCTTGGTGAAAGATAGTGACATGGGGCTGGCATTGTGGTGCAGTGGGTAAAGCTGCCACCTGCGATGCCAGCATCCCATTTGGGTGCCAGTTCAAGCCCCAGTTATATTACTTCTGATCCAGCTCCCTGCTAACGTACCTGGGAAAGCAGCAGCAGATGGCCCAAGTGCTTGGGCTCCTGCACCCATGTGGGAGACCCAGATAAAGCTCCTGGTTCCTGGCCTCAGCCTGGCCCAGCTCTGGCTGTTGCAGCCATTTGGGGAGTGAACCAGCAGATGGAAGACTTGTCTCTCTCTAACTCTGCCTTTTGAACAAATAAATAAATCTTTAAAAAAATAAAAAATAAAAAAGTGATGTAGACTGTGGCTGAGAGCATGGGAAGTCTCTTCAAAGTAATGTGTGGGACATACATTTTCTTCAAAGCCCTTTGGTCCCTTCCTGTGCCTCAGCTGAGCTGGGGTTAGCAGAGTCTACACAGAGGCCATAAGTAGCTATATCCTTGGGTCCAGCACTGTGGCACAGCAGCACAGCAGGTTAATACCCTGGCCTGAAGTGCCAGCGTCCCATATGGGCACCGGTTATAATCCCGGCTGCTCCTCTTTCGATTCAGCTCTCTGCTATGGCCGGGGATAGCAGTGGAAGATGGTCCCAGTCCTTGGGCTCCTGCATCCGCATAGGAGACCCGGAAGAAGCTCCTGGCTCATGGCTTCGAATCGTGCAGTTCCAGCCATTGCGGTCATCTGGGGAGTGAACCAGCAGATGGAGGACCTCTCTCTCTGTCTCTACCTCTCTCTGTAACTCTGTCTTTCAAACAAATCTTTAAAAAAAAACAAAAAGAGAGAGAGAGAGAGAGAAGCTATATCCTTATGCAGAAACACGTTCATTAACTCACTCAACAAACACCATATGCATTAGGTACCCACTATAGACACTGTGGATCGCACTTCCCAGTTGCTAGAGTTGACATTTGATGGAAGGAGGCAGCAGAGCTGCTGTGTGTGGCCACGCAGGTTGCCCACTGCACGATGCTTGGACAAGAGTGTGCTGCACACTAAAACTACAATGCAAACTGTACTCTCTCAAATTGCGCAACATGGCAGCCCTGGGAGACTGCAGCAAAGGGGTCAGATGGTTTCAGAAAGGGCTGCCTGGTGTGAAGAAGGTAGTACGGCTACCAGACGGAAATGGATCAGAGGTGCGAGGTCTCCTTCCTTCTCTGAGGTGGTGATATTTGAGTTCAGAAAACCACCCCCCTTCGTGCACGCTTGCAAATCTACAGACCCCACGGTTTGCTTCTTCATCAACCACTCTTGGATGGGATAATTCCTCCTAATGGCCTACAGTTACCAAACTTTGCAGAACACATTATTATAATAAAAAGAATTTTCTAAGTCAAGTGAAATTTGCAAACACTTAGGGAAGATTTTCATCCAAAGGGTTAAAATGATAAACTGTTGGTACTTAAATGGCCACACATTCCATTATCTGTAAAATGTGACTCGAAGATTTGCCTGGGGTTGAGTGTGTCTGTGTGTGTGTCTGAGTGCCATGTGTGTAGGGGCAGGGATGAGTGTCCCTGAGGGCCAGGGGACAAGCATGGGGCAGCCACCAGGTTCCCAGCAGTGTGAATGGGGCCACAGGGCCCGGGCTGTGTGTTAAGCGGGCCTATGAGCCAGCCCAGAGATTAGGGCGGGGGCTGCGGCCAGACAGCTGTCTCAGTGCCCAGCAGCACAGAGGAAGCACAAGACATAATGAAAGGGAGATGCCGGCACTTAAAGTGGAAAACGGTATCGATTTTCCAGCGCTTGGCTGCCCAGGGGAGCTTGGCAGGTACAATCTCACAGACGGCACTACTCACCTGGAGGGCCTGTGGCGCCCCCTGCCTGCCTTGCTTGTCTACGCCACGCTCCAGACCCAGCCTTTACAAACCGCGGCGTGTGCCTTGCCCTCTGTCCCAGGTCCCTGCTTAGACAGAACAAGGGGATGTGACAGGGGGACAGGCACAGTGCTTAGCTCTGGGGCCTGTGAGCAGACATCATACAGGCCAGGCTGCAGCCCCGGCTCTGGGTCCCCAGCCTTGCCATTTATCAGCTGCCTTCCTCCCCCCTACCCCTACCCGTGCCGTCAGCATATGAAGCTGTCCCTGTAGGAATCCAGAGCCATGCAGAAGAATGGCAAGCTCACTGGGAGCAGAGAATGGAGGCTGGACGTCCACTCGGTAGCCCTGAAAGTGAGCCAGGGGGTCACAGAACTCAGGAGCCCAGGGCAGGGATTACCACCGGGGGTGGTGACAAAATGCAGCGTTCAGAGGGGGGGTCTTTGGAGTCAGCCAGGCTTGGACTGGGAGAACCCAGGCAAATTATTGAACTTTCCAGAGCCTCAGTAGCCTCATCTGTGAAGTGGGGATATTAATTGGGCCCTCAGGGGTTTCTGGACAGGATTCCATTAGATAAAGCAGAAGAGTCCCTAGCATTTGCTGAGTTCCCGGATGTTCTCAGGACAATTGGCTATAATAACGGGAACAACCCAGGAGGCAGGGCTGAGGCCACATCTGTTCCCACTTCAGGAAGGGCAGGACCACCCTCTCAACTGCATGGTGCTGAAACCTTGGCTCCTCCCAAGCTCCTCTTGCTCACTCCAAGGCTGCCATGAGCTGCCATTGCCTCCTCTCCAGCCCAGGCACTGTGCTTTCTCCCTCGGGGTCGCTGCCTTCCCAGGCTCACTCCTGCCCTCACCACTGCACCCAACACACCCCAGGTGCAAGGCAACCCGGCTTCCAGCACCTGAAGATGTGGTGTCTTCAGTGGCCTCTGGGTGCTGTGCTTGTGTGTCCTCCCCACCTCCCTGTGGGTGTGGAGCCAGTCCAGAGCAGAGCCCTTGGGTTTCCATCACTGCATCCCCCAGGGCCTAGCACAGCGCAGAGAGCAAAGCCGGCGCTTGCTGAGTGAGAGGAAGGAGGGGCACCGGAAGCCTGCTCCCCATCCCCCCCCCCCCCCAGCCCTGCCTCTAGTGGTGTCCAAAGTCGACCTGTTGATCCCAGCATCTGGCATGAAGCAGGGGCCTATTGGGGATGGGGTGGCCCAGGAGTAAGGTGGCGGGGCAGAGCTGCAGGGGTGGGGCGGTAGGAAGGAACAGTAGGAAGAGCCTCGGATGTACTGGTCCGGAGGCAGCTCAAAGCCACCACCCCCTTCCTATCTTAGGATGTGGCGCAGAGACAGGGCACTGGACAGGATATACTTCCAGTGCCGTCTTTCAGGCTATAGGTGAGGGGGAGCTGGGCCAGGTTGATGCTAATGGTGACAACCAAGAAAATAGGAAAGGCAACCTAGGGAGGTGATGGGAAAAGGCCCTGAGGAACCCTGGGTTTGAGCCAAGAGACGAGCAAGGCAGGGTACCCAGCAGGGGGCCAGAGACCTTGTGATGGTGATGCTGTGGACCTGGATGCTGAGCACAATGGCAAGGGGTGGCAGGTGGGATTGGGGGCATTGGGAGAGTGCTTCCATCTGGAACTTGGGTCCTCTGAGGGATGATGTCTGGATGCTCGGAGGGCTGGGGCCCAGGAGAGGGCTCAGGGCTGGAGAGGCCTCAGTGTACAGTCCCATAGTGGGAGACACCCCGGAGGAGCAGGTGGTGAGGAGAAAAAGGCCTGGGTCAGAGCCTGGGACCCCAACATCGAGGGTGCAGCAGAGCCAGCCGGGATGGCCAGATGGGCAGGGAGGGAAGTAGGAGACGGGGCGGGGGGGGGGGCAGAGGGGAGACCAGGGCGGGGAGTCCTCGACACAAGGTCAGCCATGTGGCCTGCAGAGACCTGACAGCAAGCAGAGCCACAGAGGGAGGCAAACTTCTGAGTGTTGTGTGGTCACATTGAGGAGCTGTGAGTACACAGTGTCGCCGATTGGTTTGAATTACTATCTGGCATCTTCACCAAAACAATTTAAGGCAGCTGAGAAAAATGTGATCCCATGTAGAGCTGGGGAGGGGTGTGACCCACTCCTTCCACGATTCCCCCCAAGAAAGGCCTGCAGCTGCTGCACTGGCCAAGACCAAAGTGAGGACAAAGCCACAAGAAGATGAGGTCAAGGTGGGGTCCCTGGGTGTGGGGAGAGGAAGACAGGGTTGGGGGGTGAGACTGGGGGCTGGGGTACAGAAGAAGTGCAATCAGGGGGCACGAATCCCTAGGATGACAGGGGAAGGGTGAATTGGGAAAGAATGTGGCTGGGGCAGGCAGGACCTCAGGGGCAGCAGGGTGGTCTTGGGCACTCTGGGTGCTGACTGTGATGAGAGCTGCCTTGGTCTGTGCCCCACCCCATGCATGCGTGTGCACACAGTTGAGTGGTATGTATCTGTGTGACACTCCCTTTCATGAGGCCATGTGTGGATGTGGCACAGGGATGCATATTTTATAACTAATGGATATAGCCAGAGTTGTGGTGTGGTAGAGGGGAAGCTGCCACCTGCAATGCTGGCATACCATGTGGGCACCGGTTCCTGTCCTGGCTGCTCTACTTCCAATCCAGCTCACGGCTAATGGCCTGGGAAAAGCAGCAGCAGATGACCCCAAATACTTGGGCCCTGGCACCCACATATGGGAGACCCAGACCCCTGGCTCCTGACTTTGGCCTGGCCAAGCCCTGGCTGTTGCAGCCATCTGGGGAGTAAACCTATGGATGGAAGTGCTCTCTCAGGATCTTTCTCCAAGCTGTGACTAAACATCT
The DNA here is from genome assembly GCF_033115175.1 of Lepus europaeus. Classification (NCBI taxonomy): domain Eukaryota; kingdom Metazoa; phylum Chordata; class Mammalia; order Lagomorpha; family Leporidae; genus Lepus; species Lepus europaeus. The sequence continues at coordinate 56,753,999 of NC_084833.1, read as the reverse complement.
TACTGCACAGTCTCTGAGTGTCATCAAATTTCCCAGTAATCAATCATTGTATGGCCAAAGGACATGGGAGGTGATGTGGAGAGAGATGACTGCTGGTCCTTGCTGGTTTTATAAGGATGTGTTCCTAGTCAGTAGGAACAAGGCAGGGGTAAGCCACTCAAAAACAGACTTCCCTGCGTCTGGAACGTTCTCCCCACCTTCCCACCCTGCAGCTCTCATGCTCTGGCAGCTCACCTTTCCGCGTCCAGACCACCCTCCCGTGTCAGCACCTGCGTGAAGAACTCTCTGTCTCTGTTCTACATCCCCCCATCTAAACTAGGACAGCACCCAGAGCAACCTGAGCAAGACAGAACCAGATCACTCAGCTGCCTGCAGCCTTCCATGGCTCCCCATTGCCTGTGGAGTAAGGCACAAAGTCCTCACCAGGCGGCCCAGACCCTGCCTGGTCTGCTCCCTGCCCACCTCCTCTTCCTCAATGCCTGCCCCACCCCAGCAGGCCACCACTTCTAGAGCTTTTGGGACCAGATGCTGGATGGGTCAAAGGGTTGGCTTTAAAGACCAGTAGATACGGGGCTGGGAACAGGGTGGCCTCAGACAGGTTTCATTCATCCATTCACATGTTCTTTCATTCATTCATTCATTCATTCATTGATCCATTCTGCAATAGTTAGTTAATAGCTGCCTCCAGGCTCTGAAAATATGAAGATGATGAATTCAGTGACCACTGGGGCTGGGTCTCTCTCAAGGGAGACAGCCAGGCTGTAAATGGCCATAACAGAGACTCAATAAACACACATTGTCCGTGTGAGTGCATGGGTTTGGTAGGTTTAACAATAAGCCCAGACACTAGGTGTGTGAAAAGAAGGAAAAGGACTTCTTTAGCTCTTCCTGAAGGTCAGAAAAGACTGCACATGCTGGTGACCAATTGGACAAGCTCTCAAGGGTTGCAGTGGCTGGATCAGCAGTCTCCAAAGTCGGGGCCATGTACCCTGAAAGCTTTAGTGATCACTGTGGATAATAAGGTTTGGAGCCCACTGATAACAGGTGATTATGACAAATACAATCATCCACAACGTTACACAGCTGGAGGCCCCAAAGGGTGGGATGAGGCTTGAGAGAGAAGCCTTAACCCATGGAAGAAAAGCAGACATCTTAGAATGAGATCAGCAATAGCCTCAGAGGTTGTCTTCGCCACACGGAGTCCTTGCTGGTAGAGACAGGTCCCCATCTCAAGCACCCCCATGCCTGGCTAACCAGGCATGCAGGGCACAGAGCAAGGCAGGCCCTCTCCTGGTCGTCTCTCCATTTGTTCTGGCTTCTCCTTTGCTGTTGGCCACCAGGGAGCAATGCAAGAGACAGACAGATGCTTGGCTCTCTCTGCAGGCTCAGCGTCTGTGGATTTGCTCACTGTGCTCTCCCCACAGCTTAGGTGCTGTTATGACCTTCAGTAAGGTACCTCCAGGAAATTAGGAGTTGGAGACCTGGCTCTAACACTGACCCTTGTGGGACCCTGCACAAGTCTCTAGACCTCTCTGCGCTATAGCCCCTCGTCTGTAGCAGTAATAGTACCAACTTCATGGTATTCCTGATTTGCTTAGAACAATGTCTGGCAGTGATAAGCTCTTGAATCATGATGAGGGCAACCGCTCACACTAACCCCTCACTGCGTGCCAGGTCCCATCCTCAGTGCTTTCCAAACATGTCAGCTCGCTTAGGGGTCATCACAACTGTTGGGACTGGGGGGAGCCTATTCTTACACCCATTTACAGAGGGGGAAACTGAGGCCCAGGGACAATAGCAACTTGCCCCAGGAAGACTCCAGGGTTCTAAAGACAGGAGTCAGGCAGAGCCATCTAATAAAGAGCAAGGCATCTCGCGAGTTGGTTTTGAAGCCATCGGTAGCTTAGGAAATGGGCAAACACTGCAATTCAGGGCTGTTTCTCCCAGGATGTCTGTTTTAGGAGCTCACTACTTCCTCACACAGGCCAAGGGTTTGGGAAGGCCTATGGGACTGCTTGGCATGTGTGCTCACATGCCTGCCCATGTACATGTCTGTGCACACGCATGTGCGTGCATGATGTGTGTGTGTGCATGTCCCTCTGGGTGTCCCAGCAGAACAGATTCTCCGACAACAGAAACTTGCCATGGGGGGAGGGTTCTCACTATTGGAGACCATCCCCTAGAGATTTAGCAAGGTGCTGGGCACAGAGGGCCACCTCTATGCCCACACAGGCTCTCCCCACCCAGCCACAGAGGCCTCAGTCCCTACCTTGACTGTGAAAGAAACCCTCCAGCAGCCATTAGCCAACTGCGTTCAACACCTTTCTGATGCCTTTGGTCGTGGTTTTTGATTTAATTAATACTCTGAGAAAACGAAGTTTGGCCTCTGTGGAAAGAAGTTAGATAAAGCCTACTAGGTAGTTAAGGGATCATCTTGGTTTTCCGTGCCAAATTACGTTCATACCAAATCCAGAGCAGATCCGAGACAAGGCAGAAATAGAAGGGCCTGGTTACCCGGGCAACAAGCCTGGCAAGGACATGGGGAGCCGGGACTCACGGGCAGGACCCTCGCAGAAGGAAGTGCCAACTTTACCTCCCAGCCCTGGGAGGGCCTCGGGCACACCTGGGAGGCTGACGTGTGCTAGCGCGTTCTTTCCCCACGCTGGTCAAACACAGCACCTGCTCCGTAAATGTTTTTGTGTTATTTGGGGTCATTAATCTTCTTTCACCTAGAAAAAGCAGCAGCCCAAACCCTGGATGTCCCCATACCCCGAGCGGCTCGGGTCCTGGGCAGAAGGCGGGGCATGAAGGCAGCGAGCCATGCCGCCTGCACGTCTTCCCGGCAGGCCCGCAAGCAGCAAGCTCGGCTCCCACAGCCCGGAGGAAAGAAGCTGGGGAGGCCTTTACCTGCACAAGGTGACCGAGAAGACAGCGAGCCCAGGCGAGGGCTGCCCACTCCGTGCTGAGCAGCACCTGGGAACGCGGCTCTGCCTCCACTTGCTCACCCCTCTGTGCCCAGCAGGCATTCATGGTTCTGAACCCACTGATAAGGAGGTCCCTTGAGAGGCACAAACCCTCCCCTCCCTGGGAACCACAAACTCCCTGCACTCCAGGTCCTGCTCCCTGGGGAAATCCTAGGGGCTCCTCAGAGGTGACACAGGAATGTAGCTCTGCTGTTATCTGCTTTGCCTAATGAGCTGGAACAGAAGATTTTCTTGGAAGAAAGGGTTCAATTCCTTTTTTTTAAAATTTATTTGAAAGAGCTATAGAGAGAGAGAGGGAGAGACAGAGAGGCCCTCTATCCATTGGTTTACTCCCCAAATGGCTGCAGCAGCCAAGACCAGGCCAGGTAGGAGTCAGGAGCTTCTTCTGGTCTCCCACGTGGATGCAGGGGTCCAAGCACTTGGCCCGCCTTCCACTGCTGTCCGAGGTGCATTAGCAGGGATCTGGACTGGAAGTGGAGCAGGTGGGACATGAAAAGGTGCCCATATGGGATGCGGCAGCTTCACTCACTATGCGACAACACTGGCCCCAACTTTTTAAAAACTGTAAATTTGTAAAATTAGGCAATTTTAAAAACTGTAAATTTGGTGCAGTGGCTGCGATGCCATTTGGATACCTGCATCCCATATCAGAGCACCAGGGTTTGAGCCCCAGCTCCACTGCTGATGGTTCTAGCTTCCTGCTGATGTGTACTGTGGGAAGCTGTAAGTGGGCATTCCAGGGTTGGGTCCCTGCCACCCAAGTGGGAGACCTGGATTGAGTGCCTGGGTCCGGGGCATCTGGGGAGTGAACTAGTAGATGAGAGGTCTCTTTCTCCCTGTCTCTCTCTCTCTCTCAGAATAAACAAATAAATAAATAAATTTAAATTGTAAATCATTGGCCTAGGAGCAGCATCTTCCACTGGGTAGGTTGGTTAATAACTCTTAGGGGATTCCACACACGTGCATGTGGGAGTTGGGGAGGGAGGGGTTTGCTTTTTTGCAGATTTCCATGAGCTGTTGGAGAACCAGCAGTCAATGGGTCAAAGAAGCTTGAGTCAGGCGTGTCCCAAGGCTGGGCAGAACACACCCTGTCTCGCTACAGCTGCTTCCCTTGGCTAGAATGTGGGCCCAGTGTCCTGTGTGGCATCCTGCTGGCCCGGGCCAGGGCTCCCAATGATTAGAGCCCCCCTGTGTCCCTGTAGGGGAGAGGAGCCGCTTCCCACCACTCAGGTGTGTCCCTTGGAGTTGCAGGACAGAAAGGGACTCTTATCAACCCCAAGGACAGCAGTCTTCCTGGCACGGCTCTGGCACTCAGGGAAAGGGAGGGACCCCCCACGCAAGGGACCCCCGGAGAGGCTAACGCAGCCCCTTGCATGCCCAGCCTGCCCCCAGCCACTGCTCAGTGCTTTGGAATTTGCAGCCTATAGAAGGGGCTGCCCTGGAGGAAGCCAAGGCTGATTGGTGCCAGCCCTAGAGCTGGGATGCTGTGTGGCTGGGGGTGAAGGGGTGGAATGGGACAGGAGGCCCTGGTCCCAACACTGCCTGCCTTCTGAAAGCCCACGGGCCTTACTGGCCTCTCCTCACCTCTGGTCCTTCCCCCATCCCCTCTCCCAGAGAGCTCAGCTCACCCTGGGCCTTCCTTCCCCAGCCTGTTTCCAGGCCACTTGCTGTGCACCTGTTCTGGGCCAGCCTGTGCCAGAGGCTTGGGTCCTCTAGGGGGCGGCAGAGGGAGCACAGGAAGAGCAGCACAGGACCATCCAAAGCTTTCTGGGCCCCTGTGTCCTTCTGACTCCTAGGCGCTCTCTGCCAGTCGCACAACTGCAACCAAACTGCTGCAGGGAATCTGAGGAAGAGGTGGAAAGGAGAGAGCTTGGCCAGGCCAGGGGTTCATGTGCAGGAGCGACCCCCAGGTCCCAGGACCACAAAGCAGCAGCTACAGCCGGACCGGGGAGGCAGGATGTGAGACCTGGCAGCAAGGCAGTGACCGTGGGCACTGGAACTCACGCCCCAGACGGTGGGCACTCTGCCTCGCCAAGCCCAGCACCCTGCAGGCCTGTCCCTCCGCCACCCCTGCCTATGCTTCCTCAGCCCGGTTCTGACTTCAGGACTCATAGAGTTTGGGATTTCCAGGGCCCGGAAGGTCCCCGGGGCTACCCCAGATGCCCTGAATCCCACATCCCCTCCTGGCCTCTCTGGGAGCGCTGGGGTTCAGGCCCAGGAAGGCAGCAGGCTCTGAGGTGGAGGTGACTGCCGGGCCTGGCTCTGGCCCCTGCATCCCCTCCTGGCCTCTCTGGGAGCACTGGGGTTCAGGCCCAGGAAGGCAGCAGGCCCTGAAGTGGAGGTGACTGCCGGGCCTGGCTCTGGCCCCTACACCCCCTCCCGGCCTCTCTGGGAGCGCTGGGGTTCAGGCCCAGGAAGGCAGCAGGCCCTGGAGTGGAGGTGACTGCCGGGCCTGGCTCTGGCCCCTACATCCCCTCCTGGCCTCTCTGGGAGCACTGGGGTTCAGGCCCAGGAAGGCAGCAGGCCCTGGAGTGGAGGTGACTGCCGGGCCTGGCTCTGGCCCCTACATCCCCTCCTGGCCTCTCTGGGAGCACTGGGGTTCAGGCCCTGGAAGGCAGCAGGCCCTGGAGTGGAGGTGACTGCCGGGCCTGGCTCTGGCCCCTGCCGAGCTGTACCGGGAAACCCAGAGGGGTTTATTTGGATTTTTTAATTACTATTTTTTTTTTTTTACTTTTTTTCTGCTCATGAAAAAGTTTTAATATACACAGTAAATTAAGCCCAGAAAAAGGGAGGGGGGCACATTTCATCTTTAATCTATTTACTTCTGAATATTTAACATACAATTCTGGCACCAATCACCAAATTTAACTGGAAAATTACTCACTAATCTGTTTGCTTATTTGGAATAATTGGGTCGGCTGCCAGCGCGAGCAGGCCCCCCTGTTTAATATCTCAGTTAGTAGTCCAATTTCAGCTCGGCGGCGTAATTACTCTGACAGAGCTGTAGCCACGGGGCCTGTGAGTGGGGCTGCTTTTAAACCGTAAATTATGAAGGATTAGCATTTATGAATTTTAAATCAGGGCTGGGGTAGGAGACACTAAAGCTGCTTAACGCCGGGGAACAGCAGCCTCCTCTCCGTGGTGGAAGCCGTAACCCTTCCGTTCCCAGGACGGGAACCGGGGCACGGGGACTGGGGAGTGAGGACACAAAGGACCTGGTGGGGCGACGCTGAGGCAGTGAGGGAGCCCCTGGACAGGGGAGCCCCTAGCGTGACGTGGATGTGCAGCAGGGGCCTCGGCCTCTCCTGGTCTATAGCAATAGGGTCCGTCCCCTCATGTCAGAAGAAGCTCTAAGTGACAACCAAAGAGTCGAGGAGGTCATGCCCTGCCACCCCGCCCCCACTTCCCACGGGATGGGTTTCACCTGTCTCTCCAATTCCAGCCACACTCTGGTCTGGTGCCCTCTGGCTGGAGATGTGCCCAGTCTAGCAAGCTGGAGGGGGACTGCCACCAGTGCCCGCCCCCCAGGCACCTCATCTGAGACCCCACTATCCTCCCCGCTCTTCCACCACCCCAGCCGCCTCTCTTTGGCATCGTGGTGGCCCGGATCCAGGCTGCAACCTGGCTGCGCTCCTTCTTAGCTGTGTGACTTTGGACAAGTGACTTGACCTTTCTGAGCCTGCATCTTACTTATCGGTTCACCGAGGACAGTAATTCCCCTCCTGCAGGGCTGCCAGGGACTCGGTGAAACACCGTAGGTGGAGTGCAGGTGTTCACTGGGTCAGCCTCAAACCCGAGCCAACGCCCGTGCCCACTGCTCTTTCCCTGCCCCTTAGTCCCTCCGCAAGCAGAGGAGGGGCTGGCCTCCAGGCTCAGATTGGCTCCTTCCAGGAGAATCCCTATAGCCAGGAATCTGCCCTCCTCTGCCTGGCCTATGTGGGCAGGGGACAGGGCTGGATCTAGGGTGTCTGCGGGGCTCTGGACAGTGCTGGCCAGAAGAGTGCCCGGTCTGGACCCAGGATGGTGGGGACTGAATTCTTGCTCTGCCACTCACTGACTAAGCGAGTGGTTTGGGCTTTCTTTGCCTCAGTTTCCCAGTCTGCCAAATGGGGATGACAACAGTATGTGCTCAGAGGATGCTTAGGAGGAAGAGTGAGCCGACAGCACAGTTTAGGACCTCATGCGGCACCCGGTAAGTGCTAGCTGGGCTGGTTACTGTCCACGGTCCTCCCAGGAGAGGTGACCGGGACCCTCTCTGCGGGACCTGCCCGCGGCACCCGGTAAGTGCTAGCTGGGCTGGTTACTGTCCATGGTCCTCCCAGGAGAGGTGACCGGGACCCTCTCTGCGGGACCTGCCCGCGGCACCCGGTAAGTGCTAGCTGGGCTGGTTACTGTCCACGGTCCTCCCAGGAGAGGTGACCGGGACCCTCTCTGCGGGACCTGCCACCTGCCTGCTCGGAAGCTCCAGGCTGACGTGCCGTGGACTTGAGGGACGTTTCGGGCTACCTGAAAATATAGGACGACACGAGGCAGGGGATGAATGGGTACATGTGGCCTCGCCAAGGACTACGTCACACTTATTTGGGCTCAAAGAGTCCCTACAGAAGCCACACATCACCACCTGTCCCATGGACTGGCCATGGGGGTTTCCTCCCTGGACCTGGGGTGCCTGGGAAGCAAGACACCCCTGGAGCTCAGGCCACCTGTGGAGGCAGCAGAGGCTGGAGGGGCAGGAGAGAGGGCACGGGGCACCTCGCCCCAGAGAGACCTCTGCATGGCCAGTTTTCCCTCCCAAGCTGGCCCAAATGTGTCCTGCAGGGCTCCCAGGCCTGAGCTAGGGTGGGCAGGGAAGAGTGGGGTCAGGACGGAGGATGAGCAGGTGGGCCAGTGCAGAGCCCAGACGTCTGGGCTCGGGGCCTCTGAGAACAATCCTCTGGACCCTGGGCTGCCTACTGCCCCAGCATGCTCTGCTGCCTTCACACGGGCCCTCTGCCGAGGTACTCCCCTATCCTGGACCTCACTGTGCCCCTCTGAGAGAACAGGAGGGGCTTGCCCACCCATGGGCCTACAATTCAAGTTCATGTCACCTGTTTGAGTGGAAGGGGTCCGCTAGCCCAGCTTGGGTGGAGCTGGACTTGATGGGGCACAGTGGATGGATCTGGCTGCCAAACATCACCTGTGACCTTGGGTTTAATGACCGAGCCCCAGCCTCCACTCCCCTGGCATGCGCTGGCAGTGGGGGTCCTGGGGAAATGTCAGAGCCCACCAGGCATGCCAGGTGCCCTCACCCAGTGTTAATGCTCTTTATAAAAATGGCATCATTTCGCCTCAACAAATAAATAAGCCCTCAAGTATCCCCCTCCCTCTTAACTTGCATACACCATACACTGTCACCCCAGGCTACCCAGCCCTTAAGGACCACGACTTGGAGGATCCGCAGGAGGGAGGCAGAAGGTGGCTCGGCGGCAGTGGTAGCCGCCCAGGCCGAGGGAAGGCTACGTTCCCAGGGGCCTCCCGAGATTGCTGGTGCTGCCGCTCCACGACCACGCTAGGATGCCTGATGGATGGGAAGCGCCCGGGTTGTCGAGTCCTTGCTGGGCTTTGTGATAACTCATTATATTTCTTTCTTTACAAATTGCCCCATTAGCACTCCCGAATTGAACAGAATCGTAAAGCCAGCAGCCTCTCGGCTGGGCTGAGCCTGGGCCGTGAATTACCTGTGGAGCCAAGGCCCGTATTTCAGGGAGGAGGCTGGGGGCAGCTGGCTTGGGGCAGGCCCTAAATTCTGCAAGGGGAAAGGGTTTGTTTTCTTTAAACTCCAGAGAATAAAGGCGTTCTAACCAGGCCTGCTGGATTTAAACAGCAAGATCTGGCTCGCTGCTCATTGGCTTTCAAGCTGGGGGCTCTGATCTCTGTTTGAGGGGTTAAACTCTAACCCCATTAAGCCATTTATGGAAAGCTGACCACCAGGGAGGGAGGCGGCCCCTCTTCCTGCAGCCTCCCTAAACCCCACAGGTTCTGAAATTGGTTGTCACTCTCAGGCAGGGGGATTCTAAACAAGTGGGCGCTAATCCCCTCTGTTAAGGAGATACTTATTTTGTCTGAAAAACTTCAAAGAGCCCATGACAGACACTCAAAATCAAAATTAGCATTCCAATGAGGATTTAAAAAATAATAATTCTTACAGTTCTGTGGAGAGGAGAGGTTCATGAAGCGACTGGCCCGGGGCTGGGTGGGGGGAGAGGATGCCTTTCATGTGCCCACCCCCAGAGTGCAGGGCTCTGCTCCTGCCGCTGAGCTGGGAGTCCCCTCTCCACCAAGGGGCCAGGGCTGGGCTGCAGCTCCCCTCACCATGGAGAGCAGGAAGTGGCCGCTGCCCCCAAAGGGTAGAGCAGACAAGGAGCCCGAGGCTTAGAGAAGGCAGCGGCGTCCTGGGGCACCTGCCACTGAGCCGCAGCGGAAACCAGGGGTCTGCACCCAGGTGGGCCCCAGGTCTGCCCGCCTGATGGCCACAATGCTGTCCTCCACCCACAGCCCTGGTAGGTGTGCAGAGACGCCGACAGGTGTCCTGGGGCAGGGGAGTGGCAGAGCGTGGCGCCCAGCTGCATCACCCACACACAACACCCACATCAGGGTGCAGCAGCCTCTTTCTAAACCTCATAGGCTCCACCCAGTCCCGGGCCCATGCCCAACCTGGCCCTCTGTGGGACACTTTCACCCTAGTATTCACCACAACCCAGCCCAGCCCAGGGGGACCCTCTCACCCTCTCTCACCAGGGGCCCTGCTGTCCCAGATCCCAGGCAGGAGGAGCCACCCATCTCTCTCAGCCACTTCCTTTCTGGGCCCTTGGGGGCTCCTGGGCCAGCTCCCCTACTCATCTATTGGCTCCTGTTTAGGCTGCCAGGAAGCGAGGTGGCAGGGGCTTGTCATAGGCACAAGGCCCCCTCTTGTATCCTTTGGCCAGGCTGCCCCAGTCTGCTTGTGTCACCCCTGCCGAGACGGCCTCCCATCTTAGAAGCTGCCAGTTCTGGGGCCGTGGAAGTTCCCAGAGGCCCTCGGTCTCACTCCATGCTACCTCCTCCAACATGCATCACCTTCTGCACCACCCCAAGCTCTTTCCTCCCCTCTCACAGCCCTGGTCCCCTCCTGAGCCTCTCCACCCACCTCTGAGGCTGATTCAGAACCCGAGTCTGTCCATTTGCTTGCACACTACAACACATGCACCTGCCTGGGCCCAGCCTTCCCTGGGCACTTGAGCACAAGGACCCAAGGGGAGACATAGCAGGAACACCTTCAACAGAGGAGCCGGAAGCTCAGGGGAGCAGGAGGAGCCCTGAGGAGGTGCCAAGGAGCCGGGTCACCTGGCAGCAGAAGCAGAAAGAACGGCCCTGGTGACCTGTTCGTGGGGCTGGGCAGCACGTGAACTTCAGAGGGGGGAAGAAGGAAGCCCTGGAAGAGCCCTCCTCTGCTCATCAGTGACACCCCCGACTGCCAATGAGAGAGGTCCCCTGAAAGCATTACGTCATCCAGGACCATGGCCATTGGCTCCTGGTACTTGAAAAGCCTGAAGATTTCCAAAAGGCCTGGCTTTTGGCCTTAACCCTTCCTGAGGCGGGGTGCTCTCCCCTGCCTGCCTGCAAAAGGGCACCCGTTCACACCCACTGCCTCGGGCCACGGTGCCCGGGGACTGCTGCCCTTGAGTTGTCCGATACAAATAGACAGTGAGCCACATCTGTGATTTTGAAAGTTCCCAGCAGTCATACTTAAAACTATTAATTTTAATAAATAACTTACTTAGTCCCATGTTATTATCTTTCTAAAACCAAAAATATATCTCAACATGTGCTTAACAAAAATTGGGATATTTTACATTCCTTTTTTGTGCTCCTAGCAATCTAGTATGTTCTAGTATGTCCCACTCCAGCTAGCCTGCATCCAAGCCCCGTGACTACATGTGGCTTGTGGCCACTGTACTGGACAGCACAGAGAGTGACACATTGGGCCCACAGAGGAGACACCGAAGAAGGGCACTGCTTGACCTTGGCCTGCCAAGCAGGACAGGAGGTCTGTCCGAGACCTCTTGCTACAGCTGTGCCCCAGTCAACTTCCTAAAACCCCAGGACCCGGCACGTCCCATCAGGGTGCACAGCACAGGAGAGGAGAGCTCACGTGGGTAGCACAGAGTGAGTGGCTGGCCCAGCCCTGCCCACAGTCCCGCTCAGCACGCAGAGCTCCTGTGCCCGCAGGCACTTCTTCCTGCTTTGGCAAAAACTCCTGGTGTAAGGGGAGAAACTGGGTCTGCCTGCAGGTAGGACAGGCAGCCTTGAGACACACTGGCCACAGCCTGAGGTCACAGCCTGAAGTCAGAGCCGGCCCACCTCCTGGGCCAGCGGTGGGCTGCAGGGTTTGGGCTCCGCAGGCCCGGCCTAGCTGCCTCGTGCCCCCACCTGGCCACTCCGCTCCCGATGCCGGTAATGAGCATCTCCCGCACCGGCGTGGCTCAGAGGCGGCCTCCTGGCAGCTGGCCTTGTTCTCATTGTCCCGCGCCAGCCCAAATGCACCAGGCCCAGGCCTCAGCCGCGATCAATGGGCCGAGGATGTGCTGACGCGGCACTTTCATCTTTTCTCAAGGCCCGTGTTTGAACTTCCGCGAGCCAGCGGCCTTCCCAAACGGGCTTGTCTTCTAAGAAGGCGGCCAATCTCCTCTCGCTTGCTTCCTAAGCAGGCTGATCCCGAGAGTTATTGAGGCACGGGAAAGGAGATGTTCAAAGGCAAATCTAAATGACCGTCCTCTTCAAACCGGGGAAAAGTCTTATTAAGTCGCCTGTGTGTGAATCCCGGCCTATTTCTGTCTGCAGACCCTTCTTTCTTTGTGCCACATAAACGGACACATCTTATTGATTTTCTTTCAACCTGGATCACCTCCATGGCTGTGGATATGGGCAGACAAATGCTGCTCCCCCTTCCCTGGGGGGGCCGAGCGGGGATGGGGATGGGGGTGGCAGCCTCAGGGGTGGCTGTACCCTCCTCACACCTGCTCAGTGCCTCCTTCCCATAGCACCCTGCATGGCTGGGGCAGTCGGCACTTACCTTGGGGGAGCCAGGGGAGGCCACTGGACCACAGAGCCACAGGTCCACGGAGCGGCCCGTGGCAGGGAACCCAGCAGAGGCAGCCACAGGACAACGGCTGGAGGCCTGTCCTCAGCCTCTTCTCTGCCTTCCAGGCCTCCTTCCTGCCCCTCGCCGCACTGCAGCCCTGCCCACACCAGGCGCAGCATGCACTCACCCTCATCCCTTCTGTTCCCACAGGGCTCATGCCCCACACGTGCAGTGCCCTGTTCCCTCCCCTCCTGCAAGTCTCCCTCAGACGCGGGTCTCAGCAAACCCTCTCCCACCACCCCCGCCCCCTTCATGTGAGCACTCTGTCTGTTGTACTTGCTTGAGTGGCGTCTGTCTCCGCTCGCTAAAATCTGAGCTCCACGTCAGCAGCGAGTTTTGCCCCTCCTGGTCACCAGGACTCAGAAGAGTGTTCGGTGTGGAGCTGTGCTCAACAAGTAACCATGCACCATATGGGAGACCATGGCTGGCCTGGTACGGGTGGGCGGGGCCAGCATTTCCTTCTGCGATGCAAGCATCAGCCTCCAGGGGGCGCCACATAGGCTGCCTGGCTGGACCCTACGCTTGCCATCTATGCTCCAGGTTACCCTAGGTGTCCTGAACCATGGCTCAGAGCCTTGCCTGGGCTTATGGATGGGCCCACCCAAGCTCCGGCAGGAGCCTTCATGGCTCCCCCATGATCCTGTCAGTCTCCTCCTACCAGGGACAGGTCCCCTAAGAGGGAAGTTTACCCCCTGACCCAGCTGGCCAGGACGGTGTCCCAGAAATGCCACTTCCAGAGGATGGGGCCTTTTGTGGGGTCCCTTAGGCTGTCATCCACCTCTCTCACCATGTCCCAGTCTGGGTCAGTGCCTGTGGGAATGACGGTCTGACCACCCTGTTGGGTCAGCGGGAGGCCTGGCTCCCCATTCACTTCCTGAGTGGCTCTCATCCCATTTTTGACCTCAGTTTCCCCATTTGGAATACGGACGCCAAGGCCCAGAGCAGCCCCCTTGCCAGGCCTGACGCTGGCCCTTGTGCCCATCTCCCTCTCTCAACCAGGTCGGTCATCCTTGAGAGCCGGGACGAGGGCTGGTTTTTCTCCTTAAGTTCTCAGTAGGGGTTCATGGACTGAATGGATGAACGCTAGCATAAGCGAACCCACCCGTGGGCAGCCCATAAAGGAACGGCCGGTTAGCCCAGTGCTGCTGTGCCAGTCCCAGCCGAAAACCCCACGCGCCCGCTCGCTGGAGAGAAGCAGACGGACAGAAGGAAGCAAGCGAAGCCTTGCAATTCTTTGGGGGAAGAGCAGCTCATTTCCAAACGGGAGGCTATAGGCCATGGGAAGACAAAAAAAAAAAATTTCTCAAAATTAAACCAGAGGAGGGGCGTAGGGAGCGAGGGGGCTCCGAGGGATTTATTACTGCACGCCTCCGAGTGATTCTTCTCTGGCAATCCGGGCACTGGGTTAGCACCGACTTCCAAATTATATTTAATTGGACAATTATTCAAACTGAAAAACCTGCACAGGAAGCGAAGGCGGTCCTTAATAAACACCTTGTCTCCTCAGCCCCAAACAGGCGAGTCGTTTACCGACCCAAGAGGCACAATTTTGTCTTTGGTAAATTTATTTTGAAGTAATTGCCGACTCCGGGAGTAACCATTTTTCAAAGAGAAACTTGGCTCTAGCCAGCAGAATAATAAATTGTTCCCTGACCCGTGTGAAGCCTAATCCCATTAGAAAGATGTGAGCTTAGAGGGTGGAGGGCGCGTGCAAGGGAGCGAGCCCCCACCACCACCACGCGCCTGGCTGGTGACTGTGCGAGCCTCCAGGCACCAGCCTAGAAGATGGGCTGCGGCAGGAGGTTGGTGGCTGGCCACAATCGCCAGGGTCACAGAGAGAAAGGGTTGATGCCTCCCCAGCTCCCCGTGGCATCGCCCGAGGCCAGAGCGCAGCCCTGGAGCGGTCACCTCTCCCCGCCCCGCCCTGTGCCAGGTCAGCCCTCCTTTCCCCAGTCCTGCCCGGCCCCTGACCCGACCCACCACCTTCTTACTGCCTGAGGCTGTGCAGAACCCGAGGGCACAGGGCGGGTGTGAGCCCGGGGTGGGAGGAGCGTGCCCGCCCACATGCAGCCAGCACCTTGTGGAGCAGCTGAGGGCCTTGGGGACCCGCTTTAATGAATAGAAGTGCATTTGTAAACAGCAGATCCGATGCAAATGAGCACCCCCAAGAGCCTGCAATCAGCCTAGGCTCTGATCGCTTCCTTTTAAGCAAACACAATTTATGAAAGCTGGGGTCTTTTTTTCAGAAGAGAAATGATGGGGCTTCCCTGGATTCCAACTCGGTTTCCTTGGGAGAGCAAGGTATCCTCCTACCACATATGGTACAGCTTGGTGCCCTAACCCCACTTGGCCCCAGCTGTCACTACCCTGCCAGTGGGGTTTTGTTCATTGGTGTGTCTCAAGTGCCCATAACAGTGCCTGCTATTAACTGGTGCTCAGTAGCACTGGTTATGCACATGGGGGCTCCTGGAGAGGCCTGGTGCTGAGACTGAACCCCCCAAACTAAAGGCAGGACCTAGCCTCTCATCTGACTCCCTGAGCCCAAGGTGTCCTTGCCTGTCCTTGATCAAAGGAACTCACTGACTTGAGGGAGTGCTCCCACTGGCCCACCAAGGTTCTCATCACTGGACTCAACTCACCCGCGTGTCCAACAGAGGAGAACCTTGAAGGTCAGTATAGTTTGGAAGCTTTTGTGTAGGGGAATGCCAGGTCTGGGCAGGAGGTCACCACCACTTCCATATAACCCTCCCCCTTCTGCAGGCCAACTGGAGCCCATGTGGTCATCACAAATTCCCCAGAGAACACAGCATCACTGACCACTCAAACAGAAGTTCACGGGCAGCACCGACCAATCAAGAACGTGGACACGAACGGATCACACACCTCTCAGCCCCAATTTCAACCTTTAAGAACCTTCACCCCTAGCTCCTCAGGGAGCCCAGAATTACCCATAGCTGCTGGCTCCTTGCTCTGAGTTTTGCAGGAAACACCTGCTTTCTTCCCCCACCTTGATGTCAGTGGCTAGCTTTCTGCACGTTGGTGAGCGGACCCAGGTTTGGGGGTTCTAAGCAACTCCTCCAACTAGTTTGGGATGTTGTTTGGCAACAGTGCCCTCCTCAGTGGCTTGCAGGACCATTTATCCTCCCCTTCTTCCAACAGGGGGAACTGAATTTCCAAGTCCAAAGCAGGTAGGCACAGAGAGACCACACGTGAGTGCTGATGCTCCCAGAGAGAAGAGCATTGGTTGGGAATCTGGTATGCCTGGCAGTGTGGAGAACATGGAAAGCGGGGAGAAGGCAAGAGCCAAGATGAGTCAAGAAGGCTCGTGTCACCCCTCTCCCGACAGGGCAGGAAGCCCCTTGCAGCAATCCTTGCAGACAGGGCGTGGCCTCCGCGTGCACACTTCAAGGGATGGGGAACTCATTCCCACTTCAGGTTGCTTGGTTTGTTGTTAGGTTCTCTGAAGTTAGCAAGTTCCTTCCTGTGTGACCCATATGTCCACAGAGACCAGGTGGCCTGGCTTAGGGCCCCATGTTCAGCCCCCATTCTAGATTGCCTTCTGCCATACAGGTGGATGCACCTGAGGCCCAAGGACTCAAGAGTTCACCCTTGGGAAGGAGTAGAGCTGACATTCAAATGACCCCTGCCATCTTCCTTCTGATAGAGGTCTGGGCCTCCCATGCAGGGAGGAGCATGGAAGGGTGGGGGAGCTCCACCTGCCTGGGGGATGCCCGAGGCAAAGGCCCCCGGGGTCTCAGGCGCCACCTGCAACCAGGCACCCTGGTCAGGGCCTTGGGGTGCAATTTGGGCCGCTGTCTCAGAAAATTGGTAAGAGTGGGCTGAAGTAGAGGCCAACCGGGGGCAGTGAGGTTTATGGAAATGCATGGTTTCTCGTTCCGCATTCTGAAAAGGAAAGGGGAAGAAGGTACAGGACCAGGACAGGTGAGGGTAGCTTCCCAGGGTGTGCCCCAGGGTAGGGGAGAAAGCAGGGGAAGGGGCTGGACAGGGCGCAGAAGGCGCCTTCCTCCCCATCTCAGCTAGCGGGCAGGGTGCACTCCTCACTCCCAGTGCCCCCGTGGAGGCCGGACGTGAGCTTCATTGCTGGCCTCCTGAACTGGCTCCGACCGCTCCCCCACTGCCCCAGGCAGACTACTTCAGCGCACAGTTCTGAGCATGCCTTGAGTCTGCTGTCAGCCTCCAGGCGACATCCTAGCCTGACCAGCGCAGTGCCCAGCCCCACAGCCTGGCCATGCCTCCCCGCTCAGCCCTTCCCTCCCCAGATCCATTGCTCCGTGGTGACCTAATGACCAAGCCAGGCTCTGCCTCAACTCGGAACACTCTATTACTCTCTTCTCCTCTGCAGGAAGTCACATTAATCCTTCAAAGCCTCAACCTATGGTCAGCTGCTGCTTCTTCCGTGCAGTCAGCTGCAATCCCTTGTCTTCTCTTTTTCAAAGCCCCTAGGTGATTACTATTAAGAACAGCAAAGCCCTGTACAACACTTGCTACATGCCAGCACTGCTCTGAGAGCTTCACACAAGGGACTCCTTTTCGCTTTTCAACTGCCGTGGGGTGGTTACCACACTGCACCCATTCTACAGATTGGGAGACAGAGCACTAAGGGGTAATGTTACAGGGCCATTTAGCTAGGAAGGAGTAGAGCTGACATTCAAACCTGGACAGTCCGGCTCCAGAGTCCTAGCCATCACAGCAGCCCCTCAATGTGCAGTTGTAAATTGTGTGCCACTCTGAATAGCACAGATAATTCTCATGACTGCCCAGTGTGTCCACGCTCTATACCCTACCTGTCCATTAGTCACATAGCAACTACCTCAATCATCTCAGCTGTACCTGGTACCTCAGGGCTTGTGACTAAGCAGCCCTTATTTTACTAATGACCCCAAAGCACAGGAGGAGGGATTCAAGGGAGGCACCAGGGAGCCAGAACCCAGGAAGGGCAGACTGACCCTAGCACCACATGGCAACCCTGCAGGACCTTCAGGCAGCAGCACAGTGTACATAGGGCTCCATCCTCTCTGCGGTCTCGGGCATCCGCTGGGGTTCCTGGACGGGACCCCCCACCCCAAGGAAAGTGGGGGGTGGCCATACTTCACACACATAGGTCTGGGCAGTAGTTACAAGCTTGGCTTCCCTCATGGGAGTACAAAGCAGTCCTTGACCCCACATCCATGCTATTGCTTGCTTCTCTGCCTAGAGCAGGATCAGATACCACAGTGGGCAGGCAGCATGGAGGTGGGAGTTCTGACCCTCTCCCACCCCACACACCTCACTGCATGCATCTGGGGAGGTACAGGTGTTCCCCAGGCACCATCTTCCACTTCCATTCCTCCCTCCCAGCAAGAGGGCCTTTCAGATTTCCCATATGCCTCTGAGCTGCCTCTCTCTTGCCTGGCAATGAATTTTTAATTTTCACAAAAGTTATTTATTTGTGTGTGTGTGAGAGAGAGAGAAAGAGAGAGTGTGAGAGAGTGAGTGAGAGAGTGAGAGAGTGAGTTGATTTTCCATCCATAGGTTCATTCTCCAAATGGCCAGGGCTGGGCCAGGTGGAAGTCAGAAGCCAGAAACTCCATCTGGGTCTCCCTAATGGGTGCCAGGGACCCAAGCACTTGGGCCATCATCTGCTGCTTTCCCAGGTGGATTAGCAGAGAGCGGAATTGGAAGTGGAACAGCTGGGACTTGAACTGGTGCCCATATGGGATGCAGGCATGGCAGGTGGTGGCTTAACTGGGCAGCAACACCAGTCCCTGGCATAGGTCTTCAGGTTGATCTGACAGTCCCCCACATGAGCTCTGGGTTCGCAGCAGACAGGCCAGCCCTGGAACTTAACGCAGGTCAGCTCTTCTCCCTCTAGCCCACCCTCCACCATCTTTGAGGGCAGAGCCCAGAACATCAGGCAACCCCAGAGCATGACTGAGAGGCTCGCAGAGTCCAAGTTAAATTCCGTTGTCCCAGACAACCCCAGCCTTTTGATCCTGACATCAATTAGAAAGTTCTGGCTAACAGCAGTCATAGAGCCACTGGACTAGCAGCACTGAAGGCCAGGCCCCGTGTGCACACAGGGCCTGGCACAGGAAGATGCCATGGAATCTTGGACTCCTTCCCACAGATATAGGTGGAGAACTTGCTATGGGCCGACATGGGGTGCTGGAGAAATACTGGTCTTCATGGGGTTACAGGGTAACAGGGAGGCAAGCAGGCAGACCCATTCACAGCACGGGTTTAAGGGCCGGCCCAGGGAGGCCCAGGGAGCTGGGGACATGGTGCCTCCCGAGGAGTGGGCTGGGGCAGACACCTTGTGAGGACCTTGTGGATCTGGCTGTGGAGCCTGCGCTTCCCCAAGGTGCTGGAGTACTCCAGCCAGAGGAGGGGTGAGGGCGGGATGGGAGATGCAGCAGGATCATTCTGCAGGGGAGGGAAGGGGCGAGGCTGGAGGCAGGGAGACCCAGCATCACAACTCAGACAGGCGGGAGAGGACAATGGAGGCCTCTCCCCGGACAGCGGCAGTGGGGATGGAGAGGAAGGATGCTTCTGGTGGGATTCAGGAGCGAGCTGGGGATGACAGCATCTGCACAGCAAACGAAGACTGCGGGCTGGCTATGGTCTCCTGTGCTTCAAACCCGTCACACCTCTCGTCCTTACAGGGAGGGTGTCACAATCACACTCTGGCTGAAACAGCGGCTCCCTCACACAGAGCACAGGGCCACGGGGAGACCGACGCCATATCTTCTCATGCTTGACCCAGGTCAAGGAGGGAGAGAAGGGCACCGCCCCCTAGAGCTGGGAACAGCGGGGAGCCATTAGCACCCCCAGGCCAGAAAGGAGACCAGGTGGGAGCAGCAGCTGGCACCCAGAGAGAGGAGGAGTTGGTGCCCCATAGGGGGCGCTGTTCTTCAGACGAGGCCACAGTGAGCCTGTGGGTTCCCTTGGAGGGGAGGGGAGCTGGGAGAAGAGCAGAAGCCACAGGAAGGCCGTCCCTGCTGCCCGCCTGCTGGGCACAGGGCAGGATGGGGAAGGGACAAGCACATGGTCCAGGCCTGAGAGCTGGGGGCAGCAGGTGGGGCTGTGAGGGGGAAGAGTCCGGCGTCACCTGGGGTTTCCGACGTGGTGTGAGTGGTTGACGGGGGTGTGGTGCTCTGAGACAGTGGCCACGAGGACAGCCCTGCCTCCACCCTCAGGGGCCCTGTGGCCCTTGCTGGCCATGTGACCCTGGGGAACGGCCTCATTGCCCAGGTCTCTTTTTGTAATGGTGGCGGGGGGCGGGGGGACATTGATTTTCCATCTGCTGGTTCAGTCCTCAGATGCCCTCAGAAGCCGGCAGTACAGGCCTTACCAGCCTCACCAATGGGCCTCTCCCTGTGTCCCCCAAGCCCTCAGCTCCCATCTTTTCTGCTGCCACAACTCTGGGTTCAGGCCACAGCCCTCGGAGTTCCTTCCTCTGTGGGTGCAGCCTTTGGGGATGTGAATTATCGGGGGGGGGGGGGGGGCAGTCAGGTTTAGCAAGGCCCAGATTCTGCAGTCAGCCAGAACCGAGTTTGGCAGGCATGACATTGCCAAAATTTGATGCATTCAATTGTGCAAAATCCCAGGACGTGATCGGCTAGAATTCATCTCACTCCTGAGCCTGTGCGTCCACAAACGGCTGGGAAGGGTGGGGCAGACACAGACTTCTCGGTTACAGCCAGCCCAGCCGTTTGCAGGGTAAAGCAGGCTCCTGTTTCCTCAACATCTTTGGCGAAGATAGTCAGCCTTTTCCAGTGCAAACCATCAGCAACGTTTCTCCCCCCTTTCAAGACATCTTCCTTCTACCTCCTCTTTCCTCAGGGGGCAGCACACCGGCCGACCTCTGGTCTCAGACGGTGTGGCTGCTCCCGTTCCGTGAGGTCATCAGCCAGCCGCGGACCCCCTTCCCCACGGTCATGGTCTCCCCGCCAGATCCCGGGCTGATGCATGGCCGTGCCCGAGACACCATTGGTAAGCCCAGCAGAGCAGGACAGGGCTGTGGAGGGCTCCCTGTCCTTTCTGCTCGCAGCCCTTGGTCAGAGCTGGTCACAAGGCCCCGCCGTGGAGCTGGAGTTCCACGCTGCCGGAGCCACGGAGGGGAGAGCGTGTTCCACAGCCCCTGTCCAGCAGCTGACCTGAGCCCAGCTGTTCCTCTCCCTGGGGGGCTGGCGTGCTTCCTCCTCCGGGGTCCCTGGTGAGGCTGCCCTTGGGCTTGCCTGGCCAGGCCCCACCCTCGCCATTTCTAACCCACTGATCGGAAGCCTGCGCCACTTGGCGCTTCCCTGAGTAGCTGTCCTGTGGCCGGTGAGAGCCGCGAGGGGGTGGGACTGCCCCGCACTGCAGGGCTGCCCTCTGCTGCCCTGCACACCCCCATTTTAGCGCCATTAGCCCTCCACTTCCTCTTCCTGTTGAGAGGCTCCTCCTTTGTGTTAAACAGGCGGTCTTCCATGCCACTCATGCTGTGGTTTCGAGCAAAGCGCTGCGATCCAAGTCCACCAGGCTGTAAAAGGGGCTCTGGGAGTGGAGAAGACATTTTCTCTCTGGTAAGCCTCACTTGTGCGGTGTGTCTGTGTCTTGCCGGCCCCGGGAGGCCCATCAGGAGGTCAGCCTGCCTGCCTGCCTGCATGCCGAGCCTGCGTCTCTGCATTGCGGCTCCACACCCTGAGTCTCCCTCAGCCGGCGCCTCTGGCTGAACACAGGGGAAAGGGGTGGGGCATTAAGGAACTGAAGCAAACCACGTGGCTTCTTTTAAAGACATCAGCCCAAGGACCTATTGCATAGCGGTTAGGCTGAGCATGGCATATGAGCACCAGTGCGTGACCTGGCTGCTCCACTTCCGATCCAGCTTCCTGCTAATGCTCCTGGGAAAGCAGCAGAAGATGGCTCAAGTGCCGGCCTGGGGACACCACACCTGGTCTTGTCCTCCACTGGGTCCTGGACAGGAATGACATGAACATAACCCCCAACTGGAGCCTCATGCAGGACAAAATACCTGGGGGCTGCTTCCAGTGCCCAGGGGGTGATTCTGCCAGCCTCTGACCTCAGCGCCCCTTCTCCCTGCCACCTGCAGGCTGCATGCTGAACCACACTTCAGACATGCCCACAGTCCAAACACCAACTCCATTCCCTATACCTGACCCTCTCCAAAATTCAGCCAGGAGCCTCACCTGACCCCCTCATTTAGCTTAAAATCTACCTTGAGGGACCTTAGACCAAACTGGAAACCTTCCTCTGAGCCCACTCCTACTTTAAAAAAAAATATGCTTATTTGAAAGGTAGAGCAAGAGGGAGAGCTCTTCCATCTGCTGGTTCACTGCCCTACATGGCTACAAGAGGACTAGGCCAGGCTGAAGCCGGAGCCTGGAACTCCATTCAGGACTCCCACGTGGGTGGCAGGGAGCCAAGTTCTTGTGCCATTATCTGCTGCCTCCCAGGGTGTGTGTTAGCAGGCAACTGGATGGGAAGTAGAGGCGGGACTCCACCCGAGGCAGTCTGATATGGAATGCAGGCATTCCAAGCAGTGGTTTAACCAAGTGCGCCACAATGCCCACCCTCCCACCTTAGCCTGTTTCCAGGCCTGCGCTTCATCAGGCCGACACTCAACATCTGCAGGCCCACAGCCTCTGCCTACCCGGCCCCAAGGGGTACTCAGAACGGTCAGACCATCTGTGCGGGTGTGAGTTTGGTGGGAGGGGTCACCAATTTCCCCGCCTGTCGCCTCAGCATGATTCGAGCTCTCATTATCATCTGACTCCATCCCTGCCCCAGCAGGGACGGCCAGGACGTGTGCCCACCTTCCAGACGTGACACACTCACGACCTCAGCCACCACACGTCCTGCAGGCCTCCTGGACTAAACCGGTCCACCTGACTGTGGCCTCAGCACTCGGGGCTCAAGTGAGGCCTCGATGCCACCACCCACCCCCGCATCACCTTGGAGCTGAGAGAGGTAGGAGAGGCAGACGTCCCCTGGGCTCCCTGCCCGAGCTGGACCTCTAGGGTTTCCAGGAGAAGACAGAAACTCTGAAGTCCCCAGAGGCCCTCAGGGACTGAGACCTGGGACCTGCCGGCACAGCCAGGCCTGCCTGTGCCCATCACTGTCCCCATTCTCAGCCGTCCCAACAGAGCGACCTTGAACTGCTCCACTGTGGTCAGAAGACCCCAGGGCTGCGGGCAAAGCCGGTGGGGAGTGGCTGCATGACCCATTTTAGA
Organism: Lepus europaeus; assembly: GCF_033115175.1. NCBI lineage: Eukaryota > Metazoa > Chordata > Mammalia > Lagomorpha > Leporidae > Lepus > Lepus europaeus. Next base: position 56,731,623 of record NC_084833.1, on the reverse strand, counting down.
GCTGGGCATGGGTCTGAGGGCAGTGTGGTTCAGAATCCAGCCTGCAGGTGACAGGGAGGTGACACACTGAGGTCAGAGTGCCTCGAGATCACCCCTTGGGAACTGAAAAGGTTGCAAGCCCAGGTTAGCACAGGCAGAGCTCTGGGTCCCAGGCTTGGATTGAGAGGCAAAGCCTGCTAAGAGGAGAGAGGGCTTTCAAGGCCTGGGACCTTAGTGGCCGGTGATATCCCCAGGGTGCCGCCCTAAGGCACAGGTGGGGTTAGGATCTCTCCCCTGCCCCCAGGGCAGGCTCTTCTGTGCCCGTGCACTGGGGTAACCCCATGGGGACAGAGGCAGGGGTGGTGGCGGGAGAGGGTTCATCTCAGCTGAAGAAAGAACCTTCTGACCATGGCAGCGCCCTGCGTGAAAGGAAGAGAAGACAGCCCATCCACTCCGCGCTAGCTTGCGAGCCTGCCGCCTGCTGTAAAGCCTCCTCGGTAATTAAGCGGAATGACTGCGTTTTGCCACAGAAGTACAGTTATTGCTCCTGTGCGCCTGCAATTAATATAAAAGCAGATTAAGGAAGCCATCATCAAGGCATAATGAGTTTTAAATATTAATTAATATGCTAATAACCATTCCGGGTTTGGGTACTACCAGAGTGGGTTTCTGCCAGGGGCCCAGGAATGCCTGCTGCCTGTCCGGCACACCCCCACCCTGCCGGGGGGCTTCCCTAGGGAGCTGGCATCAGAGCCCCGCTGACTAACAGCTCCTGAGTGCCTGAGGCCCCAGCTCTGCTCTCAGCAGAGGGACTGGAGCACATGGAACAGGGAGAGGCGGCTCCAGGTCTTGGGTGGGGCCCACCACTGCCACAACTGAAAGGTGAGCCTGGGGTCTGGCACTGTGGCACAGCGGGTAAAGCCACCATCTGCAATGCCGGCATCCCATGTGGGCGCTGGTTCGAGACCCAGTGCTCCACTTCCAATCCAGCTCTCTGCTATGGCCTGAGAGCAGTGGAGGATGGCCCAAGTCCTTGGGACCCTGCACCCATGTGAGAGACCCAGGAGAAGCTCCTGGTTCCTGGCTTCAGCCTGGCCCAGCCACTTGAGTGAACCAGCAGATGGAAGATCTCTCTGTTTTTCCCCCTTTCTCTGTAACCCTGATTTTTAAATAAATAAATTTTTTAAGAAATTTTTTTTGGGTCTGGAGGACTAAGAGAACACCCTCCCCCCCCCCCCCCCCCGAGAGGGCCTGATATACTTCTCTGCCCAGCGACCTGGAGCCAGGGGGCTGAGCAGAGTAGGGATGGCCACGGACCCAGGGGGTCATCACAATGCCCGAGTTGGCAAGACGCCATGAGCCGAGCTGGTGCCCAGTGCGCTGTGGCCTCAGCTTTGGTACCCGAAGCCCAGTCCATGTCTTGGGTTTGAACCAAGCAGGTTAGCCAGGTCTGCTTTGGGGGGAGCTGGGAGGATGATCTCAGAGGAACTCTCACTCCATGGGGTGTGGCCCATTCCCTTCTCCTTTCACCCCAGTTTTCATTTCTCTTGACTCTGGTCTGTCTGGCAGGGGCACAGCTGTCTCCTTTATGGAATGGGAAGCAGCAAGGAAAGGTCCCTACCTTTAACACCTGCCCCTCCCTGTTCCTGTGCCTGAGGGCACCTGTGTGCCTTCACAGAGCAGAGTCCACAGCACGTGGCTGTGGAACCATGCGCAGGGACGCACCCTGGATGCCCACACCACTCAGTCCTGCCCAGCTCAGGCCTTGGCCAGGGGAACACATGGGACGTGGCTCCAGCGCTGTCTCCCACCACCTGCCCTGGTAGTGCATGCAAATGTGGAGCTGCTACCTCTGTCCTGTGGGTTCAAACTTGCTGGGATAAAGGGCTGAGCCCCTCCCTGGGGAACAGCAAGTGGGGAGCAGTGCCCAGCCACTAGCATCCATGAGGCCTGGTGAGCAGGGACAGGGCTAGGTGAGTTGCTGGCTGGGCACCTGCCTCTTCCTGGCAGAAGCTTTGTGTCCATAATTGGAAGCCCAGCCTGGAAGGGCTGGGCACAGACTTCTCACTGAGACAGGAGCCAGCCAGACACAGCCCGAATGCTTCTCCTTCTGATCTCTTCCTGCAGGAAAAAGAGCAAAGCTGCAGGGAGCTGCCTGGCCTGGGGAGGAGGCGACCGGCACGTTCAAGGAGCAGTGGCTGCTGCCTGCTAATTACAACTTCTGCTGCCTGAATGGGGGCCACAGAGGCTGCCCCTCCCCAGGCGGTTAGCGCTCAGAGGCCTCCAAGGAGTTGGGGGAACAGGTTCCTGAAGGTTTGGGGTTCAACGTTCTACCTTGTGCCAGGCAGGCCACGTACCTTCAGCAGGGGATGATGGTGACAGTGGAGGTTAATGTGACAAGCGTGTGTGGCTATGTGGCTGGTGGGACTGAGGAAACAGCTCAGTAATTTTATTTAATTCACTTAAAAAGCCACATGGGGTTAGTGGCTATCTGACGGTGCCACACTGCTCTAGTCAGAAGTGATGGAAAAACTGCCTAGGTCCCCTCCGGGGTCTTAACCAGTGACCAGTGCCTCAAGACTCCGAGGAGGGACGTGGTGCTGCTCTGACCCTGTCCTTGCACCCACCAAGACAGAGAAGGCCTTCCGTCTCACCACGTCGGGCTGAGCCCATGGCCCAGACGCCGAGGTGTCCCTGACCCGGCCTTCCAGACACAATCAAGATTGAAGTTAGGAGCACACGTCTGGGACCAGACTGGAGTTCAACTCCCCGAAGCTACCAAGCTTTCCTGAGCCTCTGCTCCCTGATCTGTAAGGTGGGAATAGTGGATGATCCCGCCATCTGGTCAGGGTGAGCATGAGAACTGAATGAGTTACTGCATGGACTCCTTAGATGTGAACATGGGGCACAGGTGGCGCTTGGACGGGGCGGGGGGGGGGGGCCCTGATGCCATCACTGCCGGCTCTGGGAGGCGCACATGAAGTGGTTGCCATGTGTGGCAGGACTTGCTGACAGCTCTCTTCTGCAGGGAGCCTGCAGGCCTGCAACGTACAGCTGCAGTCAGGAGCTTCCGGCGGAGCAGCCTAACGCGGTCCCACGCATCCACGGCGGCTGGGCGTCCACCTGGCTGATGAGGGACAGTGTCCCTCCAGAGACCACATTCAGATCCAACCACGGCTGAGAGCAGCGTGCAGCTGGTGGGAGGTGTACACCTGTTTCATGGAATCTGCTCAGTACTCAGGGGGCAGTAAGGCATGAGGCTCGCCCCAGTGGGGTCACAGACAGGGTAAGTCACCCAGGAGCCCCACGTCCACTGCTGACCATGGGCTTGGAGCTCTTCCAGGCAAGAGCCCTCCACTTTCCCGCTGTCCACTGAAGGAGCCCTAAGTCCCTCATCCCTGCTGGCTCAGGAAAGGACATCAGCCATCAAGATCTCTGGTCACAACTCCCTGTTCTGGGCCATGGTGACCATCAGCAGATGTCCAAAGCCCTTGGAGGAGCTGGGAGCACCTGGCTGACCCAGCACACCAGGGGAACGCCGGGATCTGAATATATGCAGGATAGACCCTGATTTGAACCCTGAGGTAAGGGGGCTCACCCGGCTGGATGACATCACACAGAATAAGGGTGGAGGCGTGGCCTCGGCCCCTCCCCCTGCCCTGGGAACTGTGGCAGCCCCAGCTGCTCCACATTCCCCCTGCCGCCCCCCAGCCTCTGCTCGGCGCCGTCATCAGACTCATTGGCTCCCAAGTTCTGAAATGAGCTCTGCTCCGAGTAATTAGAGCTCTTCAAGTTTCCCGGCCTCAGTTTAAAGAATTCGTCCTCTCGCCCTCAATGCCCCATCAGCTCCCTAATTAGCAGCGCGCGGCGATTGCACATTCTCCGCAGCGCGCTGGGCCCCGCCCCCCAGCGAGTGTTTGTGGACAGCTGGGAGCCAGGAGTCAGGGCCCAGGAGTGCGAGCTGTCAGCTCCGTGATGGGGCTGGAGCTGGTCGCAGCCCCGCGGGTCTCCAGGAGGAAAGGCCTTGAAATATAAATGAAGATGAATATTCATATTTGGTTCAATAAGTGCCAACTATTAATATACATGTCTGTCGGGAAGAGGAGGCAGCGCGGAGCCAATTGTGCCCGGCATAATTGGGCTCCTAATTCACAATTAGCCTTGAGCTCTAGGCCTCTGCACAGCCAGAATCTGGGCTCAGAATCCAGGGAGAGGCAGAGGCTGTCCGCAGGGAAGGCCCTGAACACCCCAGGGTTCTCCTTCCCCACTGCCCCGGGAGACCCTGGGGAAGCTGCAGGAATTCCTGGGAGCTGCTGCCTTCAGCAGCCCCCCAACACTCACACCTGAGCCACACACTGGGCCCCTGGAAGCTCAGGGCCCCCATGCAACACCATCAGCACTGACGTGCACATAGTCTGCACCAGAGTCCCGCTCCAAGCAATGGCTGGAGCTGCGCCAGCAAACCCTAGACCTGGCTGCCGTCCACTCTGAGGTCTGGCTCCCCACGGCCCAGCCCAAGTAGCTAGAAGGACTACCCCACCCCCCGCCCAGACTCCTGGTGTCACTCAGCCCCTCTCCCGAGCTCCAGCTCAAAGCAGCCCCCTCTCGGTTCCCGACTCTGCCCTCCCGGCTGCGTTGCAACGCAGCTGCCACCAGGCCTTCTCCAGCCCCTGCTGCTGCTGTGGAGCTTGCTGAGCCTTCCCGAGGCTGTGGGAGACCCATACAGGAAGCCATCGGGCACAGGGAGTGGGGGGAGTCACAGCCCAGGTGGCCACATCTGAGAGCTGGGAATGAGCCAGGCCCACTGTGCCTGCCCTGAGGAAGAGGCTGAGACCTCGTCTGAGCCAACAGCTCAGTTCTGCCTCCAGTCCCCTGGAGGGGGGCGGGGGGCTGGGGAAATCAGCCAGAGGCCCTTGGCTCAGGCCAGATCTGCTCCAAGCCAGGGGCTGGGGCCCAGATCTGCCACTGGGCTAAGGGCCACGCTGTCAGGGTTCTAACGACCACAAGGGAAAGGAAATGGGTGCCAGGGTGCTGGCCTGAGCATCTTGGACTGGCTGCTTAAAGACTGCCTGGAGGGTGAGCCAATGGAGTTTAAGGTGGGCCAGGTGCACCTGCCTAAGTGATGGCCAGGAGCAGAGAGGGGGACAGGCCTGTGTAGATGACCTCATGTGACCTTGGCCTGGAGCACTGCATCTCTTAACAAGAGGGGAGAAAGCTGATATTAAGGTCTCCACCATACAGATGAGGAGGCTGAGGCACCGAGGGAATAGGGAGGGAGGTGGGGCACAAGGCAAGCCACCCAGCACACTGAGAGTCAGCAAAAGGAAGGGCCTCCTGCAGCCTGCAGGTGGTGGGGGCAGGTGGGTGGGGCTTTAGATGACTTCTCCCACTCTTCCTCTTGCCTTCTATGATGATTGTTGTCCAAAAACCATCAGACGAAGCCGAGCAAAGTCTGGCTCTGTGCCAGAGGTCAGGGCGAGCCACAGTGGCCCAGAGCTCCAGCCAGGAAGGATGCTCACCGTGGTGTGCAGAGCAGATAGGGTGAAGAGTGTACCACGGGGGGGGGAGGGGGGTGTGCAGCTGCCGCCGGAGACCAGCCACACACAAGGGCTGATCCAGCACGTAAATACGCTGCATGGGCCTCGTGGGGTCCATGCTCCTCACTGCAGGAGTGCAGAGGTGCAGATCAGGAAAGAGCAAATGAGAGTGAGCCCGCATCCGAACTGGGGATTCGAGTATAACGAGGCCTCACGGACCCTGAGTTCCATTGGTTCAACTTGCAAGCTTTTAACTTTACAGTGGTGTGAAAGCAACATGCATTCAGTAGAAAGTGTCCTTTGGATTTTGCTTTTTCCAGGTTAGCGATGTACAGTACAACATTGTCTTGTGATGCAAGGCAGCCAGCGGGCAGCCAGCCACGGTTCCCCGTCAGCCACACGGTCCCAAGGATGAGCTGCCGTGCTCTGCGCTCCGTGTTGCTGAGCCAGGATGTTCGGCAGCCTAGGCACACTGAATGCATTCTCAGCGTACAATGCTTTCAACTTGCGATAGGTTTATTGGGATCTAATGTCCTAAGTCAGTGGGGGAATCGGTTGATTTAGATGAGATAGAGAAGGAACGAAAATGTAGATTTGACTATGATCTACACAGCATTGATCTACATTCACTCTTAGTTTAGCACAGCCCACTGAAGTAGTGGGAGCAGCACCCCAATAGCAAAAGCATACCTTGTACCCAGCTCTTGGGTTCTAAGTATAAATTGCTCACAAAAATGAACTGGGACTTCGTGGAGAAAGTTCTGGCTCCAGAGCCAGGGCAGGGAAAGTAGACGAGAGCCTGGAACACCTCGGCACGCCAGAAAGCAAGTGAGTGAGCAAAGGATGATGGGATAGTATCGAAAGGACACTGGCCCTGGCTTGAAGGGGCTCCTATTGGCCAAATCTGGGGCAATCCGAACATTGAATAATGAGACTAGCCATAGATAAGCCATTGAAAAGATTGGGGGCCAGCACTGTGGTGCAGCAGATTGACACTCTGGCCTGAAGCGCCAGCATCCCATATGGGCACCAGTTCGAGACCTAGTTGCTCCACTTTTGATCCAGTTCTCTCTTCTCTCAGTGTAACTCTGACCTTCAAATAAATAAATAAATTTTTTTAAAGATGGCAGAGCATGAATCCATACTGACATAAATAAATACATTGAAAGTTGAACAAAGAATGGGGTATTCCAAGTGTCTGCTAATAACAATAGATAGAATTAAAAATGAGAGAACGATTCAACATGGGCAGCAGGCCACACAGCAGACTCATAGAATGGCAAATGCCCTAAACAGCACTCTGGCCTCAGGATTAGCCTTTATAGCATTAGGACCTAGCTAAAAAGCCCATGAGAGCATTTCAGGCATGGAAAGCCAAGACACTGTGGCAAAAAATGACCTACATGAAAGACCTCTGTGAGGGAGATCTTGGTAGAAAGAAGGGGCCATCAAGAAGGAGGTACTTTTCTCTGAAGGGAGGAGAGAACTTCCACTTTGACCATGGCCTTGTCTAAATAAGGTCGGATTTTTTGGACTCAGGAGGCTTCCATAGCCTTGGCAGCTTATGAGAAGAGTAATCACTAACATCATAAATAAGAGTTTTGGGGCCGTCACCGTGGCTCACTTGGTTAATCCTCTGCCTGCGGTGCCGGCATCCCATTATAGACACTGGGTTCTAGTCCCGGCAGCCCCTCTTCCAGTCCAGCTCTCTACTGTGGCCCGGGAAGGCAGTGGAGGATAGTCCAGGTGCTTGGGCCCCTGCACCTGCATGAGAGACCAGGAAGAAGCACTTGGCTCCGGATTGGTGTAGTTCCAGCTGTGGCGGCCATTTGGGGGGTGAACCAACGGAAGGAAGACCTTTCTCTCTGTCTCTCTCTCTCTCACTGTCTAATTCTATCTGTCAAAATAAATAAATAAATAAATAAGAGTGTCAATTGTTAAATCAACAACAGGAGTCACTGTGCACTTACTCCCCAGGTAGGACCTCTGTCCTTAATGAGTTGTACTATGAGAATTAACAGCAAAACCAGTCTTCAGTACTTTATACTTTGTGTGTCTGTGTGGGCGTAAACTGTTGAAATCTTTACTTAGGATACAGTTGATCATCTGTATATAAAGATAATTAAAAATGAATCTTAATGAAGAATGGGATGGGAGAAGGAGTAGGAGGTGGTATGGCTTGGGGGTGGGAGGGCAGGTATGGGGGGAAGAACTGTTATAATCCAAAAGTTGTATCTGTGAAATTTATATTTATTAAATAAAAGCAAAAAAAGAAAAGAAAAGAAAAGAACGGGGTATTTGTATAGCCTCCAAATACCTTCCTAAGCATTAATTACAAAGTATCATCTTGCAGTGGAGAAGCCTGGTGACCACCACCTAATCACATGATCAAAACTGCACCTCATGATGGGTTGCAGGGAGAAGAGGCTGCAGTCACACACCTGCCCCCCCCACCCCCCACCCCCAGCCTGCACTGAGTCGCCAGAAACTGGCATTAGACTGAAAGACAGCCACCCCATAACTGACCTGGCATCTCAAAGTGACTAAGTCAGGAGAGGCAGAGAACTGTCCCAGACTGAGGAAAGCTGACTACGGAGACACAGGATCCAAAACACTGTGTCCACTGGCTGCGCCACAGGTGGCTCCCTTCAGGATTGAGGCCCACTGGGCACGGCTGCAGGGTTTTGTTCCGTTCAAGACAATTTGGGACATGCTCAATCGGACTTGCCCCAAATGGTGGAGTTAGAAACGTGCCAGGGGATTCCAATACAATCCCATCAAGGTGGCATATACCAATGCCATCTCACTAGTCCAAGTGATCATCTTCAGTTCACAATTGATCACACTGATAGGTCTAAGAGTCAAAGGGATCACACAAACAAGACTAGTGTCTGCTAATACTAACTGATAGAATCAAGAAGGGAGAGAATGATCCAACATGGGAAGCAGGATTCACAGCAGACTCATAGAATGGCAGATGTCCTAAACAACACTCTGGCCACAGAATCAGCCCTTAAGGCATTTGGATCTGGCTAAAGAGCCCATGAGAGTATTTTAGGCATGGAAAGCCAAGACACTCTGGAAAAAAAAAAAAGACCTAAATGAAAGATCTCTGTGAGTGAGATCCCAGTGGAAAGAATGGGGTCATCAAAGAAGGAGGTACCTTTCTCTGAAGGGAGGAGAGAACTTCCACTTTGACTATGACCCTGTCGGAATAAGATCGAAGTCGGCAAACCCTAAAGGCTTCCATAGCCTTGGCAACTCATGACTAGAGCCTAGGGAGATTACTGACACCATAAACAAGAGTGTCAAATTGTTAAGTCAACAACAGGAGTCACTGTGTACTTATGTCTCATGTGGGATCTGTCCTTAATGTGTTGTCTAATGTGCAGTGATGCTATAACTAGTATTAAAACAGTATTTTCACACTTTGTGTTTCTGTGTGGGTGCAAACTGATGCAATCTTCACTTAGTATATACTGAATCGATCTTCTGTATATAAAGATAATTGAAAATGAAAAAAAAGAAACCTGGTGTTAAATTGGAAATTGCATAGAAAATTAATCAATTTTTAAAAAAATGTATCATGTAGGATCTCTGTCCTTAATGTGCTGTACACTGTGATTTAATGCTATAACTAGTACTCCAACAGTATTTTTCACTTTGTGTTGCTATGTGGGAGCAAACTGTTGAAATCTTTACTTAACATATACTAAACTGATTTTCTGTATATAAAGAGAATTGAAAATGAATCTTGATGTGAATGGAAGGGGAGAGGGAGCAGGAGAGGGGAGGGTTGCGGGTGGAAGGGAAGTTATGGGGGGGGAGCCATTGTAATCCATAAGCTGTACTTTGGAAATTTATATTCATTAAATAAAAGTTATTAAAAAAAAAGACTAAGCAGGAGGGGCCGTGGCTCCCTGAGCATGTGCTACTCAGACCATCGGAGGAGCAGAAGCCGAGCAGAAACACACAAGGCCTCGCTCCAGAGCCCACACTGTCACATCCATGGTCCCATGCAAGTCACAGGTGTATCTGTCTTCCACGCTGCCTAACAAATCTCTACAAACTTAGTGGCCTAAAGCAACACCCTGCATTGGCCCGTAGCCTGTAGATGATGAGTCCAGCATGCTGGGACCGGTCCTCTCCCAGGCCCAACTCACGGCATCAGCTGGCTGTGTTCTCACCTGGAGCTCCAGACCCCTGGCCGGTGCATTCGTGCCGCGGTGGTTACAGGGTTGTTCTGAGATGCCGATTCCCAGCTGACGGCAGCCACAGGTGCCCCCAGCTTCTAGAGACACCCACATTCCTCACCATACAGCCCCTCCATCTTCAAACCAGCAACAGTGCAACAAATCCTTCTCCCAGTATGATTCTCTTGCACTGCTAATCGGAGCCAGCAGCCTTTTAATGAGCTCACGTGATTGACTCCGCCCCCACCTGGAAAGTCTCTGTATTTTAGGGTCAGCTGACTCGGGCTTTAATTATATCAGCAAAGTCCCTCCAGAGCCCCCCTTAGATTAGTGATTCATTGACCAGCTAGGAATCTTGAGGGGAGGCAGAGTTCTGCTTACCATACATGGCCTAGTCCAACCTCTGTGGGAAGGAAAATGTCAACTCCCCAAGCAAGAGGAGAGTGGCAAGGGACCTAGCCATTGTCCCACCTACCGCGGTGCACCTGGGAGACCTGAGATTCCACGCCTCCAGCCAGCAGGAGGCTTCAGCAACACCTGGGCAGGGCTACAGGGAAAGGGAGGGCTCCATGCCTATTCCCAGGGCTCCCAGAGGCTAGCACCTGAGGTCTGGCCCTAGCTCCTGGACCCTTGGCATCTGCACACTCCCCAGTACTCACGTCACGCCACCCTCGTCACCCTTACCCACAACTGTCAACGTGCAGGCCCGGCACATCCTTCAGGCTGTGCACCACCCTGGTCTCTCCTCCCCTGCCCCAGCCTGGGGATGCTTCCTCTCCAAGCCCGCATCCAGATCCTTCAAAGCCTGGTTTGTCTGCTCTGCCCATCCAGGGCCCTGGCTTCTCTCTCTCCAAGGCTGGGCAGCTCTCCCCTGGGAGGGGGCAGGGCAGGGTGGCAGTGACCCAGGACCCCACAGCACAGGAGCATAGAGTGAGCAATCCAGGCAGGGAGTCCCACATCTCGGTCAGGTGCCCTGTCCTGGGTGAAGGGGCCAATAGGGGCAGCTGCCTCTTGCCCACACATCCCATGCCCACTGCTAGTGCCTGGTCAGGCCCCTTGGCTGGCTCCTATTCAGCCTGCAAGATTCGGTCTCAGGGCTGCCCCTGGTGCCCCAGGTGTGACACTTTTTGGAAGCAGGGGCCTCATTTGAGCAGAGAGGGTTGGCTGGCTCTGAGAGTTCTGGCTCTGACCACTCCGGGCCAGCAGAGGCTCGGACGTGGGGGCAGGGCAGAGTGGCCCAGGGCTCAGGGAGCCAAGGTCACATCTCAGCAACTAGGAGCCAGTCGGGCTCCTTCCATCAAGTTTTTAACTAGAAAAATAGTGTGCCCATTTCTCTGTAATACACCTCTGGGCTTTTTTATTATGACTTCATTTCCCCTTGTAATATTGGAACGTCTCTATAATTGTAAAAGTGTAATAGAATCTAATAGAATTTCATTTGGCGCCCGGAATGCTCCATGCCAGGGCCGCTCGTTGGGAGTGAAATAATGATGTCTAATGCCCACACACGGCTCCCCGTGACCTTATTCAATCTTGGGGCTGATCGGGAAATATATTGATTCAATTATACACTGATGACAAATGAACTCAAAGAAAGAGGAAAAAAAGGTCAGCATATATTTGAAAATGTAAATCTTAGCAATGTCTTTGGGGTTCACCAAAGAAAAAAAAAAGTCATTTCAAAATGCCATTTGTGGCTAATAGTGAGGAGTTCTGGCTCCATCAGGGAGCCGTGGCCATGGCTGGGAAGGATGGGTGCTGCTTAGCCGGCATCAGGCCCAAATCCTCCCTTAGCAGCTCCTGTGAGGCAGCCAGCCTTGCCTTCCCTCCACACTGCCCCTTCCCGAGGGAGGGTGAACACACAGGCATGGGTGGGAGGGTCCGACCCTGGCCACATCTGGATGGAACCAGGGCCGTGGGGCTCTGGAGAGCTGGGACTCCAGTGTGGAGGGGTGCCCCCAGGTGGGGCAAACCCCCAGGTGAGGAGCAGGTTGCAAGCAGGTGAAGAGCTAGGCCTGGCAGCCAGGAGGAGGAGAAAGTGGCCAGGCACGCCCAACACTGACAAACTCCAGAGCGTAAAACCCCATAGCAGTCACTCAATTTCTCCACTTTAAGAGACTGTCTAGGAACATCGGGCACACAGGAGAGCACACCCATCCCGAGTGCAGCTGATTTCTGGGAAATGCCTAACACCAGCACCCAGCACAAGGTCTCAAGTATACCCAGCTCCTGGCCAGCCCCCCTCACGACCCCCGTCGCTCACCGCCCCTGCTTCCCCAGGGAGCCCCTGCTCCTGGTGCCAGCACCACAGGCCAGCTTTGCTCGTGTTTGAACTTGATACAAAGGGACGCCTAAGGCCCGTCCTTTCTTGGGTCTTCCTCTTTCCCTGCTCCTCTCGCCTATCAGGTGGCAGGGGCCAGCAGCCCGCTTGGCTCAGCGGTGCGTGCCTGTGAGACAGCGTGCAGGCTGGCACTGCACACAGCCAGCCCAGCAGCTGGTGGGGAAACCACGATTGTGCTGTGGCTTTGCAAAGTTCTCCTGTCCCAATAGGAAAACCTCTTCCTGTTGGTTATAAATGTATAGCGAGATACAAACGGGAGTAAAGCAAATACCTGTTTAGTATGCTGCCATTTAAAACATAGAATTACAAAGAATTAAAGTGCTTAATTTCTTCATAAATCAAGGCCAGCTTGAACAGTGCTCCTGACGTCACTTTTTCCACCTTGGTGACTGCTGCGAAGGTTGGATCGGCTTCTCCCACGTTATCCTTTGTGTTTCCACGGTTGTGAAATACCTCGGAAAGTTCCTCTTCTGTGGAACCTTTTGCAAGTGTCACTTGCTCTGGGACGGCTTCATCCTGTCACTGACGTCACAAAGTTGGCCTTTGTTAAACACCTTTGCTACAGGCAACCGTCGGGCTTTTCTTCCGTAACTCTATCTTTGATTTGGGTTGCATTTCCAGCATTATCGTTTTTCATTCTTTGTTGCACTTGCATCTTTAACTCCTTCTTTCAATGAACAAGTCTGTAACATGTCACAGGAGTTTCCACCTTGAAGATAAGAGGGCAGCGTAACCATACACCTTGTTGTCTGTGTGAACGGAATGGCAGTCGCCTGGTGTCCATCACCGACAGATTTTGAAAGGGCTGACATAATTCATCATGGGTCATGATGTGCATCTTCTTTCCATAGCAACCCAAGGACTGAAGAGCTAGTGGGGACATTCACACTTTATGCCATTATTCATAGACACTCAGTGACTGAAACTGGAAGCACATTGTTGGGAGCCTGATGCTACTTAACTATATCAGTATAACTCAAAGTCATGTGTATGGCAATGATAGAAAAGACTACACAGACAAGTGGTTTACTATTTTTTAATTTTTTTTTTATTTGACAGGTAGTTATAGACAGAGAGAGAGAGATAGAGAGAGAGAGAGAGAGAGAAAGGTCTTCCTTCCATTGGTTCACCCCACAAATGGTCACTATGGCCGGTGCGCCGCGCCGATCCGAAGGCAGGAGCCAGGTGCTTCTGGTCTCCCATGGGGTGCAGGGCCCAAGCACTTGGGGCATCCTCCACTGCACTCCCGGGCCACAGCAGAGAGCTGGACTGGAAGAGAGGCAACTGGGACTAGAACCTGGCACCCATATGGGATGCTGGCGCCACAGGCAGAGGATTAACCAAGTGAGCCACGGCAGCAGCCCCCAAGTGGTTTATTCTTGTTCATTGCTGTATACTGTTCCATTGCAAGCAGGTTACTTTTTTCCCCTTTTGGTGTCAAACCATTTCTTTATCCTTTCTTCCACTGAGGGATCCTGGAGGTCATTTCCAGCTTGGCTCTGTTATGGGTACAGCGTCTGAACATTGTCACACCTGTCTCTGTCCACACATACACTCATCTCCGTGGCTTCAGACTTTGCTTGGCTTCGTTGATGACTTCATGTGGATCTGAGCAGCCCTTCCCCTCACAGAGCCAGCGATGGCTGAGCCTCTCCGAAGACAGGTGATTCACAGGGCCACGGTTGGACCAAGACTGGGAGAGGGCCTGTGGGATGCCTACTGGCTCTCGTCTGCCTCCAGACCCATTTTACAGCTAGGAAGAGACTCCAGACCCAGGAGCACTTGTGTGAGGTTGGGTGGACACTCAGACCCATGGGGCCCCTCGGCTGCCCTCGTGAGGCCTGGCGGCCCTGCCAAGTGCTACCCACGGGTGCAGTTGTGGGCTTGCTCTGGGACTGCGGGGGGCTCTCCCTCTTTCTCTCCAAGGGCAAACTCTTCTACCACACGCACACACCAGGGCTGAGGCCAAATCAGGTGTGCGGGGCCCAGAGGCTGACGGGAACCTGCCTCCTCCTGATACTCCCAAAGCTCTCAGCAAAAGCTCAGCCGCTGCCCCATTTAATTCTCATAATTGGCTGACAGCTCATTAGCAGCTCATTAGAAGCCCTGGAAATGCGGTGACAGTAACAAATTCAGTGCAGCCAGGCAGTCTGGGGGTGTCCCCTGGGGCCTGACCCAGGCTGGGCTTCGGGGGGCTGTGGGGAGTGAGCTCAGCCTCTGTGCCCATGTCGGAATCCTCAGAGTTGGAATCCTCCTCCTCAGATCCCAGGAAAACGCCCCCTTCCCCACCTGCTCCACCTGCCCATGGCCACTTCCCAGCCCAGCCCCGGCTGCCCTCCTTGAGCACCGCACAGGAGGGATCTGGGCTCCCAGGAGGGAAGGAGGCTGAGGCTGCTAGGGAGCCTGAGAGCCCAGACCCTCGCCCACCACCGGCCAAGGCTTTGAGGTGGGCATCCCCACTTCCCACCTGCTGCGTTCTGGAAGCCGAACTCCCCACCCCAGCAGTCGTCTCTCCTGCTCTGGCCCCAGTGCATCTCCATCTACTCGACACCCATTAGGCACCTACTCTTTGTCTATTTTAAAGTAGCTACAAAGATGAGCTCCCCAAAGCCCACAGGCAAAGAGCTCCTGCCCCATGTGGAAAGGAGAGGAGGAAACTGACAACACAACCTTGGTGATGGGGCTGGGAAGGAGAAGAAACTGCACCAGCAGCTAGCAGGCCCCAGCCAGGCCTGGTGAGAGGCCTCCAGAGGAGCAGGCGTTTGTGGGTCCATCTGTCCGTCTGTCTATCCCCCTGGGCCCTGCCTCTGTGCCTTCACTTTCTCATTGTGGCCCAGGGCCTCCTCTCCTCTCCACAGCCAAGCCTGTCCCTTGGTGGTCTCAGTCCCCGTGAAGGCCCCAGGGACAGAAGACAGGGAAGGAGATGGGAGAGGAACACACAGCAGGCCAGGTGGCCCAGTTTCTGGAAAGTCGGGCGACCTTGGGCAAGGTGCTGACTTCCCCCGAGTTCTATTCCGTTCCCCTCTCCGTGCTCTGTGAGGAAGCCTGCACGCGGGGCCTGGTCACCTTGGAGAACAAGAGCTCCTGCTGTGGCCACCGAAGCTTGGGGCTCTGCCAGGGAGGCCTGGGCCCCAATCCCGGGCTCCCTGCTCCACCTCGGGGCAGCTACACGTCTGCCACAGGGATCGATGGGAAGTCATTATCACTGCCAGATCTTAATGACACCAATTAATTCCCCATCTGTGGGTCCAATGCAGCCTTCAGCGCTGAAGGTTACAGGGAGGGGACTGGCGCTGGGTGTGTTCCCTGGGGATGGCAGTTGCAGGCCTGTGTGTGTGGCTGTGAGTCTGGGGCCTTGCCTTAGGACTGGCCAGTGTGTGTGAGGGGGTGCACGCATCTGGATCCACTATCCTTGTGTATGACAATGTGTCTGTCCATGGTGCCCACACATGTACATCCCTACATGCCTGCGGTGTGTGTGCACAAACACACACTTTGTAAGCAAGGACTGCATGCACGTGCTGTCGGCCTTACGTGCTAAAGCGTGTGTATGTAAATTATGCCCCCATGATGCTTGCTTACAGCGCTGTGTGCCCGGTGTGTGCACACAGCTTATCTACCCGAGTCCTAGGGCTGTAAATGCTGAGCACACGCAGTGTCCATGCAGGTTGGGTGTGGCGCGTGGGTGTGCACGCTGTGTGCATGGACTTGCACGTCTGTATCCTATGAAGCGTGAGGTGGGTGCTACTGGCTCCACTCTGCTCCTCTAAGGCCAGAGCATCTGCCCTTGATTCAGGAGGCAAAGGCTAAACCCCTGTGCACTGCAACAGGGACCTGATGCTGCCCGCCCTCCACACGGTTCTTAGAGGCCGAGTTAGGAGTTCACTGAGCAAACATGGAGGGAAGGGGATTCTAGGGTAAGGACACTGCTGGAGCCAAGCAACCTCTGTGAGCACTTCTGCTGTGCTTACGCATGCCGGGCGATGCCCTGTGTCTCACGCATGCGGGTGCCACACAACAACCCTACTAAGAGGGTCCTATATTATACCTATTTTACAGGTCACAGAGAAGCTGAGTAGCCTGCCCAAAGACATACGACTTGCAAGTAGTCCCACTAGGATTCGAACAGCCACCCCCTCACACGTGCACGTGCTCACACTGGCACACGCAAGGATCCGCAGAGCACGGAGAGACAAGATAACAGACACACATAGCCATCGTCACACAGCACACAGGGCTCACATGCACAGACGTGTACACGCCCACGTCCCGAGGGACCAAGGCAGAGCTCTGGCCCAGCCCTGGCTTCTCTGGGGAAGGGAGGAATTTCACCATGCAAGGAGATAGGCGAGATGTGCCCGAGGGGGGTCTCCAGCTTGGAATCCCACCTCGGCAGCCAGGGGGCAGAAGGCAAGGCCCTCCCTACCCAACACTTCCAAAGAAGGGGACCCACTCTGTAGAGCGCGGCTCAGCCTCACCTGCCTGCCTGTGGCAAGGACTCCCTGGGGAACGGGGACCCCAGGGTCCCCACCCAGTTTTCAGTGTCCCCGGTCTCCTCAAGGGCCAGCATCCTGACAGCGGCTGCCTGCTCCTCCCACGGTGCTGCCTCTCGCCGCGGGAGTCCCCCGCCTGTGCCCTCAAGGTCAAGCTGTGCCTCTGGCCCCTCTGTGCAGAAGGCAGGTGTGGGCAGCCTGCCCGGCCCGCCAGCGCCACGATGCCTGGCTCACCGCCTCCCCTGGGCTTCGCCTCTTCTTAATTAACAGAAAGCCACTGTGAATACTAAAAAAGAAATTAGCACATGCCAGTCATTTCCGGGTGTTTATAGATTTCTTGGTTCGCCTTTAATTAACCTCTCCAGACCTGAGACTCTGCCCCCACGGTCGGGTTCCCGCCCTCCCCTGCCCTCTAGGAGCCCAGCCTAGTTGGTCTTGCTCTCTTCAATGAAAAGCAGCTCCGGTTCATCTTGGGATCAGAGCAAGTTACCACGGCCCCCTGGAGGGTCCCCGCCGCCCATGCCACTGGGCACTCAGATGGAGCGTACAATACGCATGCCCTTTCCCCTCCAGTCCTCATCCGGGAACTCAGGCAAAGGAGCTCAGCACACAGGCGAGCAGGGTGCAAGGAGCCATGGTGGGTGGCATCGCAGCAACCAATGGGGAGCCATGCGCCCATCGGGGAGGGACACCGGGCCACTGCGCAGCCGCAGGACAGCGGCAACAGAAGTCTTTGCTTCTGCACGTGGCCAGGTGTCCTTTGTCCACTATTTCGGCAGAACTGTAGGTTACTAAAGTGTAATAATACTGCACATAGAATCATATTCCTCGAGAGAAAGAAAGGCTCAGAGACGGATGTTTTGAAGTCACCGAATATAAAGTTAGTCATCCAGTCCCAGGGGATAACTTCCTGCCTGACACTTTGCTGTGGTGGCTGAGTGTTTATTCTGTTTGTAATCAGAGGTCCAGCAGGCGTGTGTGTCAGGCTCGAAGCACCCTGGGGGCAGGTGGGATTTTCATCCCTACAAGGGGGCCACAGAGAGGAGCCTTCCTGGTGAAGCTCTTCTTGCTATGTGTGGAAAGCAAGATTATTTGCGGGCAGAGTGGGGGTGGGGGAAGGGAAGTGGACCAGGCCAGAGGCTGGCAATGGCCAAGGAACAATGACACAGCGAGTCAAGAAGCAGAGACACTTGACAGCCAACCCTGCCACAAAATCCCCTTCCCAGGACGCGCTCCCAGCAACCTGCCATCAAGCCCACCTCCTGGGCACGGTCATCGGATCAGGTCTCCACCCTCGCAGTACCACCAGCTGTTGACTTTGGGGGATAATTGTCTGCATGGGTTGGGAAACCAAATCCTGCTGACCATAGCTGACCATAGCATTCAGCCCCTGGCTCCTGAGCCTCTCGTCCTTGTCACGTACAACATATATCACTGCAGCCCAAAGTCTCAGCTCCGTTCAACACCAATTCAGAGTCTCCTTCGAGAACCAAGCAAACTCCTTCAGCTGTGGGCCCGTAAATATCCAAGTTTCAGATTCCCAAGACACAATGGCGAGACAGACACGGGGTGTACAAGAGGAATGGACAGGGAACTAGAAAGCAGGGACCAGGCCAAAGCAAGCCCAGCAGCAGCAGAGCAAACATGAAGTCCTGACGCGCCCCCTCCAGCAGCCTGGCCCACTGGTGGGGCAGCCCCGCCCGCCCCTGGGGCTCTGCTGGTGGCAGCAACCCAGGCTTCGGTTCCCACAGGTGGTGGCTTTGTCTCTGCAGCTCCACCAGGCATCGCTCTGGTGGGGACTCTCGGGGGCAGCTCTGATCCCACCTTTCCACTTAGGGCGTTGCCCTTGGCCTGGGCAGACCCTGTACAGTGGCTCTGTCTCTGCCAGTCCCCAGCCCTGTCCCCAGTTCTTCCTGTGCAATCCACACAGAGTCCCTGAGCCTCTGTAGGCCTTGCCCACCTGGCTGCTCTCTGAGGCTGCATGCCGACATCAGGGACTTTCCTAGGCGCACCTGGCACACGGCTTGCAGCTCTCCCCAGCAGGTGTCTCCCATTTCTGGTGCCTCTACCTTTCTGGGTTCCCACTGCAGCTTCACCGGCACCGCCGGCCAGCGGCTCTGGCCCCGCAGCACAGGCTCTGCCCGGCCTCCCAGGCTTTCCTCGGGAACTCGGTGGAAGCCGCCATGCCCCACAGCTCTTGCTCTCAGCAGGCCTGCAAGCCAGCATCACCTGGGCGACGCCAAGGTCCACCCCCAGCACGAGCCGCACCTGCGCTCTCTGGAGCTATGGGCGCCCCACAAGCTGACTGCAGAGAGCTCACTGGAACGCCCTGGGTGTCACAGAACAGTTCTGTCTTCCCAGGTCTCTGGGCCCGTGATGGGAGGGATGACCTTGAACATCTCGGAAACACCTCAGGGTCTTTGTCCCATGGTTTGCGTGGCTCCTTTTACCAGTGCTCGTCTTTTTAACAAGCAATTTTTCTACCACACTTTCCATTCCCAAACAAGTTTTCTCTTTGCTCCTTCTCTGGCCAGGCTGAGAAATCTGCTGATCTTTCTGCCCTGCTCCTTCTTGCTCCCAATTCTCACTATAAAACTTGCTCACAGCTGCCGGTCACGCCCACGCTGCAGCCTGGACACTTTACTGCCTCAAAATCTCCTCTTCCTTACAAACTCATCTGTGAGCTCTAAGTTCAGCCTCCCACGGTCTCAGGACAGGGACACAGCACAGCCAGGTTCTTTGCCATGGGGTAAAAAGGACGACCTGGGGTGCAGTCCCCAGTGGACGCCTCATTTCCACCTGGGACCTCATCAGCGTGGCCCTGGCTCCCATTAGCATCCTGGTCTTCTGAGCCTCACTAGGATGGCCCAGGTCACTCTGCCAGAGCATCTAGCCGGCTCCCCCAAACCTCCAACCTTTTCTGCTAAAGCAATTCCAACAGCTCCTGCACATCTTCAGGTGCAGTCACAGCAACAACCCCATTCCCGGGCACCGAATTTCCTCTCAGTCAGCTTCTCAACACCGCGACTAACACAGGCTACTCATGAAGGAAAGAGGTTTACTCTTGCTCACGGTTTTGGAGGTTCCCAGTCCAAGGTTGTGGCCCGGCTGGTTGGATGTATGCCTGGTGAGGCTGGAGGATGGTAGTGGTGGAGCCTGTGAGGAGGAAGGAGGGTCACTCGCCAGCCAGGAAGCAGAGAGGGCAGCTGGGCCCAGTTCAGGCTTTATAAGCACACACCTCCCCCCCCACCCACCACAAAGGACGATCTTCCAAGGACACGCCCCCAGCAACCTAAGGACCTCCCACTAGACCCACTTCTGAGACCCAGTAACTAGATCAAGTCTCCACCCTCCCCATACCATTAGCTTAGATTTGGGGATGAAATGTCCCCATGAGTTGGGGAGTGAAGCAAAGTTAAACCACAGTCCATAAGCCATGGGTGAGAGACCAGGCCCCAGCAAGGCCCCAGAAGCTGCTGCATGGGGGAGGGCTTGGGCCAGGGCTGCCCTTTCTTGCTCTCAAGGCCCAGTCGTTGTTGAGGCCTGAGATGCTGGGGCTTTTAGCAAGGGGCCGGGTGGGGAGCGGCACAGCCGACTTCACACTAAGGGCTCCGTCACTCTGGGTCCCTGTTTTCCTCCAGGAGCACGCAGAGCCCTGGCGGGGAGCCAAAGAGAGGGAGTGTCTGCTCTCTGAGTTTCTCACTCAGGCCCTTCGGCTTTAAGAACAGCCCCCTCCGGTGCTCCAGCGGCAGCTGAGGCCAAGGGAGGCAGTGAGAGGCCCCTCCCAAGCCTGCGGGGCACCTGGTGGTGCAGCTGTTGGGGACGACTGGGGCAGCGTTGAGGGAGAGCCAGAAAGGCTGCTGGAGCCCAAGGCCTCCAGAGCTGAGGTTTCCAAGAGCTCCCGGGTGCCCTCCCCAAGCAGGGCCTTCAGGCAGCCCCCAAATCCTCCATTCCTGAGGCCAGAGCCCTGGGTTCAGCCCCCAAGGTGGGCTCTCACAGTAGCAACAGCAACAGCCTGAATTTAGGATAAAACATCACCTGCGAGACTGAAGATGGGGGAGGTGGGGCTCTCACAGGACAAACAGTGGGCTGCAGAGAGTCCGGGGCCCCCGGCCAGGGGAGGGGCTCCCACACTCACAGGCCAGGTGCTTTGTGGGGAGCACTGTGCTCAGCCACGGGCAGGGACAGGAGGCTTGGCTCCTGGGCTCAGGGTCAAGGGCCATGTTTTGAGAGACTGACAGACTGGGCGGCCCAGGATGCTATGAACAGACAGCACTGGGCTTGGAAACCAGGAAGGGGAACGAGGGGTGCAGACAGCCAGGGAGGGGCAGGCAGCACAGCTGATACGATGGATCCTGAGGGGGCTGAGAGCGTGGGAAGCAGGGGATTCAGTGGGGGCCCGGGACAGGGCAGGGGCTGTGGGAGAGGGCAGTTGGTCAAACAGTGTCCCCCCAAAATTCAGATACACTTGGGAGCCTCAGAATGTGACCATATGTGGCAATGGTCTTCGCAGGTGAAATTAGTTAGGGATCTAGAGAGAAAATCTTCCTGGGTTTAGGGTGGGCTTTGCCTCCAACAACCGGAGCTCACAAGAAGAGAGGACACAGGGAGATGCAGGGGGCGCCACTGCAAGACTGACGCAGAAGCTGGGGTGGCCGTCACAAGCTAGGGCCCCCCCGGGGCGCCCAGAGGCTGGAGGGAGAAGGAAGAATCCTTCCTGAAGCCTCCACGGAGACCTTGATCAGCACTTCCGGCCTCCTGGGCTGTGGTTTGAAGCCACTGAGTCTGTGGTGACATGTGACTGTCCCAGTAAACCAGTAGTGGGAGGGCGGAGGAAGCTTTCTCGGGAGCAGGAAGTCTTTTCCGACAGGAGGGGTCTTCCAAAAGCCAGTGGAAAATACACACTGTGGAGAAATCAGGCATAGATTTCACAATTTTTTGCACACACACACAAAAACCTTCTTTCAATTCCAGTTTCCACGAACCTTCTGACGCCCCTGTAGCTGGTTCTCCGAACACCAGCCCCGTTGTGAAGGGTTAGACTCTCTCTCCAGAAAGCCCGACGTGGGCCTCAGACCAAGATGCCCTGTGAAGTGGCCCGGACTCCAGCGTCTAGCCCCAGCACTGAGGGTTAGAACCACGGCGAGCTCTGTGGCAGCCATCGCTCGGCACTCCTGTACAGCAAGCTGACGTGCACCTGGCCTCCGTGTCACTTGATTAACTAGCGCTGCCCCGTCAAGGTGGAAATGATAGAGCTGGTGGATGATTTCCACATCCACAGAGAATTGCTTTAAACACGTTTAAGCTTCTATCTCTTTATAGGACGCACGCAGTTCACACACGCTGCCAGCAGCGAGTCGTCTGCAACTTACTTATTTGCAAACTCTGGGGAATGCAAGCACATCAGTGGGCCCAGGGGTCCTCCTCCGCAGTAGAGATGGGAAATTCGGCTTGGAGAAGTCCCTGGGCCTCCAGCGGGAGGAAGGCACTTTCGTGTCTCCTTTCCTCCCTCCCTCCTCTGCTCCCAAGCCACTCACCCATGGACAGTTCCAAAGTAGCCTGATCTAGAGCTGTGGCTCCAGCCCAGGCAGGGGCGGGGCTCCTGGAGCAGGGCTTGTGGTGAGTCTTGGGCAGGACAGGGTGGGAGTGAGCATGAGAATCTGGGTGTGTAAGCTCACGTCGTGTGTGCGAGCAGAGTCCACCCCTGTGGCGAGAAAGTGGGGCGTGGCACATGCATGTGCTCACACAGGCCTCGTGGGTGGGGGGTGCCACAGAGATCCTTCTCTGGAGGTGGAGCCTGGCTCTCGGGGCCCTCCTCCCTCCCACCTGCCCTGTGACCTTTCTCATAACAGCTCTGGTCTCCTTGGCCAGTGGAGAAATATGTGCAATCAGGCCCAGCCGGCAGGCTCTGATTCCACCTTTCTCTTAAGTGAGATCACCGCTCCTGGGTGTCTCGTGCCAACTCCTGCTGTGCCTGGTGCAGCCTGAAACTTGGAGCTCCCAGCAGTCTGCCCAGGGCAAGGCAGGCTGTCTGGCTGTGGCCGCCCAGCTGGGCTGCAGCACGTGTGAAGCTGCCTTCCTAGTACCTGGTCTCTCCTCGGGGTCCCCTGGCCTGCTGAAGTCGGTTCCTTCGTCAGAATCGGTAGCCTGACTGTGACCCCTTATGCCTTCTAAAATCCTCCACTTCCCTCAGCCATTGTCAGAGCCAGAGGACAGTGGGAGCTAGAGCTGGCGTCCTTGCTAAGTAAGGACGAGCCGTGCACACTCCCAGAGCCCAGGGGTCCACGCTGCTTCCCCACTGCCTGCAACCCCACCCCCCAACCTTGGTCCCTAACACATCCCCCCTGAAACCGGTCATTAAGACACGGCTCACCTTAAATGTTCAGCCCCAGAGGCAGTGATGGGGACCTCTGCACCGGGGACACAGCGCCTTGCAAGGAGCTCAGGCCAGCGAGTCTCCTGCAGGGCCCAGGGTTAGGGTGCTGCTGGCCTGTGGGGAACAGAGGCACTGCTGGTGACTCAGCCAAGGAGCCCATGTCTGTCCCAGCCCCACTGAGAGATCCAGAACATGAAATCCCAAGAGAAGACCGAGCCCCCAGCCAACAGCCCACCTGGTTTCTGGTCTGCTGGGCACAGGGCCGCCCCAGCTCCCCTCTCTTTGGGCCATGCCGGACAGGAGGGGGCTAGACCCCACTCTGCCTGCTGGAAGGCGCCTTTTATTATTTCTTCTGTGGGCTCTGGGCTTTGAAAGCCAAAAAGCTTCAGATTCGAGTGTGCCCTGTGCCATTGCCCATAGGCTGACCGGCTCTTCTCATGATGCCCCTTAGAATTTGGAAAGAGCCTGCAAATCCCTTTCCTCTGGGGCCCAGAGAGGAAGCAGAGCCCACCCAGGAAGGCGTGGGTGGTCTCTGTGGGCCTTCTTCCACCCTCAACCCTCACAACACCTCTCCCCAATACTCTGGCGCCCCCACACCCTGCGCCTCTCTTACCACTCACAGCTGGTCCCCTCCACTAGCCCAACTCCCACGAGAGGCCCTCCCCCCTTCGCCAAGTTGGTGCAGACACCTGCGGTCTGGGCCTAGCTCCCAGCACTGCAGACACAGGGCACCCTGCTGGACAGCAACGCCACAGCCCCTGGCTGCCAGAAGCCCCACTGTAGCTGGCAAGGCAGAAACCCTGGAAGTAACAGCACAGGGCAAGGATGCTGGAAGTGACAAAGTCTTGGGGGTCGCATCTGAACCTCTGTTCAAAGAACCACAGGTGCACAGGGACATGGGTGAGTGCACCTGGGAATTCGTGTCTGGGGAGAGCTCAGGCTGTCCCAGGAGAGGGACTCGGGTTTCTGCTGGTGCCACGGGAGCAAGCCGCAGAGCATTCAATTCCGGCACACACATGCCTCCTGCTGCCTGTGGGCAGGCAGGCCTGGGGACACCCAGGTCACACAGACACAGATGGCGCCGTGTGCTTGTCCTGTTGCGGGGGGGTGTCCAGGACAGGTCCAGCAGAGGTTGCCAAACCTCTTTGTCTCCCACTGCGCTGCAGCATAGCTAAGCTGCTAATGCACTCCCTGGCAGGCAGGCCTGTAACTCGGTCTGTCCCTTCTTCCCTTTCCATATATCTCAGTGGACAATTAGCAAGACAGACACGGAAGGAAAAACGAGCCTGCCTTCCTAGGTAATCTGAGGGCTCTGTGACTCAGATCCGAGCCGGCACGGCGAGACCCTCTCCGGAATCCCACAGGTACCTCACCCCAAAGTACTCCTTAGTGCTCATGGGAGTGTGCCTCAAGGACACCGACTGGGAAATAAACTCAGAGTCCTCCTGGCTAACAGGAACACTGGGGGCCACGGGGGCAGGCGCCTGGTGCCCAGGGGCCAGCAGATGATGGCCACACTCACAGAGAGCAGACAGGCTAGAGTGAAGGGCCTAGAACTTGTCATCTGCAAATTGGGGATGTGCAGACTGGAGAAGGCGCAGTCCACCCCCAGCCCCAAGAACAGCCCTGGAGGTGGGCGACTTCACCGCAGGGGGCCACTGTTGGGGGAGGGGGCAGGAGGAGCAGTGCAGACAAGCCGTGGCTCTGCACATTGGGGTTTCGGGAAGGTACTGGTCCCCTCCGGTCTCATTCAGTGCTGCTGGGGGGCTAGGGCCTCACGGAGGGCCGCTGCCATCAGTACTCAGGTTCCATCCATCAGCTGGGGGTGGGGGGCGGGGGCTTGGCCACAACTCCCAGGGTGTGTCTCTGAATGGCACTGCTATGTCACTCCACTCCACTGTCATCCTTGTTCTTGCCAAAGCTCAGTCACTGCCCGGTCCTGGAGCGCCCTGGGTCTGTGAGTCCTGTTGGCATCCTGGAGCCCCTGCCCCAATCTCCCTCCACACAGCACCCCCACCCACCTCTCTGTGCCCCTCTCCATTCACCCTGGTCCACTCCAGCCTCTGAATCCCCCTCCGGCAGCTGCCCCCACTTCAAGGGCTGAACTCCTGAACCCACTGCCAGCCCCCACCGCGGGCGTCCCCAGCAGGTGGCACCGCCATCACTCTGGGGAGCTTGCAAGACTACAGGCTCCTCAAGGGCGATGAGCTGGACCACCCTGCTCACCCGTCTGTGTTCTGCACCTAGGTGCGTCCGGCACATGGCAGATGGCCAGTACCTCCTGCTGGAATGAACAACTGAGACTCCCAGTCCCATTCTGCTTTTGCACATGATTTGTGCAATGCTGCGCCCTTCTTGCAGGGGCCACAGGGTGTAGGTGCTGGAGTCAGCAGGGGCCGGGCTGTTCCCACCGAAGCAGTCAGAATGCACTCCTATGAGGGCATCCTGGCCGAGATTTCATGTGGCGTGGGCTGCACGGCGTGGCTGCAGGTCATGTAAATAGCAGTGAGCGGGAAGTCCGTCAGAGACGTAAGTGGCCGAATGACGAGGTTCGGTACTGATGAGGGAAAGGGTGCTTTGGAAGAGACAGCTCTTGTCAGAACGCACCCATCTGAGTGGCCTGGGGGGCGTGCGACTGGAAGCCTTTTCCTTCAAGGTTCCCGGACAGCAGGGAGATCCCCGTGACAGCAATGACAAGGCTCACTCCTGGGCTCCGTCCACCCTCCGGGAGGGTCATGCCAACACTCACAGAGCCAAGGGCATCTTTTCTCTCTCTGGCCACAGTCACGCGGTCTAAGCAAGGCCGGTGCTGGTGCTGAGGATGTTAGCTTTACCACGGCAGGTCCTGCAGGATGCAGCTTGCGTCTCACTCAAATTTGTCCACACGCAGAATCAGCCCTCTCCCTTCTGAAACCCCAAGCCCCACACCTGCCAACGTTGCCACTCCAGCCTGTTGCTGGGAGAGAGGTGATCAGGAACCAGCCGGCCTTGTCACTGTAGGACCAGCCCCATGCAGTCTCAGGGTAACCAGCGAGGAAGCTGACCGCAAATGCCCTCAGAGGCTTGCAGCCTGCCAGCCACACACTGGAGCCCGGGTGCGGGTGGGGAGAGCTGGGTTCAAAGCCAGCACCTGCTACTTCCTTGCTGTGTGACCTCAGACAAATTTCTCAATCTCTCTGGACCTCAACTGATTGCTAATAATAGCCTCAACTTCACAGGTGGCTGGAAGGCTGAGAAGAATCAGCATGTGGAGAGAGCTAGCACAGGGCCAGGTGAGGCTCTGCAGATGCTGCCGCATGGTCACCACACCGCGGTTCTGAAGAGGGGCTCTGGTCAACAGAGATCCCTCTGCGAATACAGCTCCAGTCTAGGCCTCTACGATGACTCTGGTGTCAACCAGTGCGACTCAGTGTCAACCAGTGCTTGAACCAGCACGTCCACACAGGGTGTCTCCCCCTGGGGCCAGGGAGGGTTGTCAGTGGTTCTCCATCCTCTGCTCTACCTGCGTGGCTAAAAAATGCTGCCTCCTGGGACCCTGCGACTGTTCCTGGGGACAGAGACGCATTTCGGTGCTGATGAGGAGTCTTCCCTCAATAATAGCTTGGGTTCAGGCTCTTGCCTGCAGAGTCAACAATGGGGTTTCAATCCCCATGGGCAGGGAGACCCGCGTGCCCTCTGTCTCCCTGGACCAAAGCCGCTGCAGATTCCAGGAGGAGGAGGGTCTCCATGCATCTGGGCCAGGCCAGGAGCCAGGCACGTTTTGGAGAGGGGTTCCCCTGAGGTCTTCATGAGATCTGGCTAAGGGGTCTGGGAGGGCACAGGGCAACGGGGAAGGGGACTCTCTAAGACTCCTGTGGTGACCCTGCAGTGGCCCTGGGGATCTTCTGTGGGTCCCAGTGTCAAGTGCATGTTGGTGCCTGAAGTGAAGCCAGTGGGGCAGCCGTGGGAACCCCCAGCCCTCCTGCTGAGGGCTGCTCCAGATACTGGAGGGCACCGTGGAGGTGGAGAACCGACGACGCCCGAACAGAGCCGAGCTGAGCGGAGCAGCCTCTGAGGAAGGCGGCCACAGCACGCACGGCAGCGCTGACCACCGCGGCCTTTGAAGAACAAAGGCAAAGGAAGCGGGCTGGCCAATGGGAATGGAGTGCTAACAATGCACCCGACAGAAATCAAAATTAGTTCTAAGCCAGCTCCCTCAGAAAAGCACAGGATCCTGAAGAGTAAAGCGAAACTACGTGAGGTCTTTGAATAGTGAAATTTGTACTTTCAAATGCTTTTGTACAGTGATTTCAGCGCTCATGGAGATGAAGCCAACCCAGGCCCAGGGAGGCGTCTGGTCTTCAGGTGGCTCCATGGGTTCCCCCGGAAGCTGTGCCCCGGGATGGGGAGGCCGTCAACAGCCGGGAGCCAGCAGGGGGCAGCCCCCTCCCAGGCGGGAGGCCTCCTGGCTGTTCCAAGTCAAGTGTTGCTTTTTTTTTTTTTTTTTTTTTTTTTTTTTTTAAGCCTCCCAACGCCAAGGCTGGAATTCAGGACCTAACAGCAAGTCTCCTGATCCAGACAATTCCAGACTCTGGCGGCAGTGCTGGATTTTCCTTGCTTGGTCTCACGATCAAGCCCAAGGCCAGGTGCTGCCACCCCTCCACCCCTGGGGACCACCGTTTCATCAGCTTCTCCCGGGAGAAGTCCTTTAGGCATTTCACTGAGGAGGTGGCTGGCAGGCAGAGATGAAACTGCCCTGGGTGGAGAACGACACGGGACTGATGAGGGGGTGTGCGCCAGCTTGTGTCTGGTGTCAGGAGTCCGGCCAGGGGACTTCATGAAGGCCCCGAGAGGCGTTAGGGAAACCCCAGAGGAAGAAACAGTTCCCAGGGCAGTCGCCCCTGCTGCTGGCCAGAAGGGCCTGAGCACCCGGCGTCAAGGGCTGGCAGGAGGGGCTGTGGCCACAGAAGAACACGGTGAGCTCCCAGGAGTCCAGTGCGGGATCCCGGAGCGAGCCACCATCTGCACCTCCCTCTCTGCCCCTCTGCCCTTGCTGCTGCCTCCACAGTCAGAGTCCCCAGCCACCCAGGGCCGCAGGAGCCTGCTAACCAGACCCTCGCGCCCAGCCTGTCCGGGCGGAGAGAGCAGAGGCGGCAGCGTGGACCTGGGGAGGCTGCTGGGCAATGTGCGGCCGAGAGTCGTTTCTTCTCGGCCTGCAGTCCAGCACAGCCATCAGAGAACACAGCTTCCCAGGCCAGGGTCGGAGCTCGGCTCGTGGCGGGGGACACACGTCTGAACAAAGCCTTCGTCCTCCGTGCCAACAGCAGGGCTGCAATTTAAAAAGCTTCGTTTTCAGGACTGGCTGTTTTTGATCTGTCTAACCTGGAAGGTACATTTTGGAGTCAAACAGAATGACTTAAACAAAGCGTTTCAGTGATTAAGCACAGAATGTTTGGATTTCTAGCCTCCCTCCCAACCCAACACCTGCTCAGGATGTAAGGGCTGCTCTGTGGCCAACGCTTAAATCGCAGCCTCCCTCAGCGTGCACTTCCCCAGGTCTCTGCTCCTTTGGCCTGTGTCTTTATGTGGGTTTGCTTGTGTGCAGCCCGTGCAGCGGGCTAATCTTCCCTCCGACTGGCCAGGAGCAACTATTCCATGGGCGGTGCTTCCCTCCAACCCCTGCTCCCAGGTGTGGCAGAACCTCAGGTTGGCATCGGTGTCCTTTATTAGCATATTTGGTTTTCATTCTGCCTCCCCCGCCCTCAACCCACTTTTGTTTCCTCTCTGGCTTAAGTGCTTCTCTGACACCATCTTCTATTGAACGGAGCTTGTCCCATGCTCCAGGTCTCCACTTCTTCCTTTAATCATTTCCTCCTGCCCTCACCTATCTGTCATTCAGTGTTTGCCTTCCTTGGAATAACACCGGCTCTGTACTCTGCTGGACAGAGGATGTCCCTGAGTGACAGCCAGGCCAGCCCCCCAGGCTGAGGGGCACAGGGTTACCAGGCTGGTGGCAGCTGACGTCTTGGTGGTGGCCCCTGGGCACAGAGAGCCAACTGAAATGGAAGGGCTACTTCTTCACAGTCCTGAAAGCAAATGGAGGGAGCAAGGCCCCACTTCCCCACCATCAAAGAGGTCCATCAGCAGAGAGCACAGCTCAGCTGTGGCCTAGCCACAGCTCCACACAAATAAATAGCAAGTAAAATAATACGGACGTTCTGTCGTTCTCTCTGGGAACAGTGAGCTACAAATGTACCGGGATGATTCTATGCAAGTAAAATGAAGATCTGGCTGGAAGGGAGCTGGCAGAATGGAGCGCAGGATGGGCGGCCTGGCCTTGTGTGTGTGGGGAAAGGGGCAGGCACACGTGAATGTCACAAAATGACTTCACCTTTAGACGGTGGTGAGTTCTAGACCTCTGCTCAAGCTTACTGAGCAGTCACTCACTGAGGGCCAAGGGAACTGTGGACAGTACTCAATTTAAAGATCTATTTATTTATTTGAAAGTCAAAGAGAGAGAGAGAGAGAGGCCTTCCATCTGCTGGTACATTCCCCAGATGGCTGCAACAGCCAGTGCTGGGCCAGGCCAAAGCTAGGAGCTGGAAGCTTCCTCCACGTCTCCCACGTGGATAGTAGGGGCCCAGGTACTTGGGCCATCTTCCACTGCTTTTCCCAGGCCACAGCAGAGAGTTGGATGGGAAGTGGAGCAGCCGGGTCTTGAACCAGCAACCATATGGGATGCTGGCATCGCAGGCAGTGGCTTTACCGGCTATATCACAATGCTATTCAATCCAGTAGTACTCAATTTAACAACAGAGTTCTCTAATCCCAAAGACTATGCAGTTGACATGTAAAAGCATGTAAATATGGGGAAAACTCCACTTCCAGGCCCTGGGAGTGGGCAGAATTGGGGCCACCGTCTCAGGCCTTCCTGTAAAGAGACAAGCCCCAAGCCCTCTGCCTGCTCCAACCTGCCAGGGGCCACAGGGCCCCGCCGGCCCCTCTGCCTCTGCGAGCTCCACGGGGGAGGGTGGGAATCTGCACTCCGCTAACGAGGCCAGGGTTCTCCACAGCCGAGCAGAAGACGCTCCTCAGAGACTGGCTCGCTACGCCCTGACAACACGTACGGCTCAGCAGACCGCCCACAGGCTCCCGACAGGACTGGAAGTAACCGGGAAGGGAGAAAGATGTGGAAGGAGCTCCGTCAGCCCCAGTTTGAAAGCCAGACCCAGACAAGCTCACCCAGGTTTGCTTTGCCCCGCAGGCTCTGGCGGAAGCACTCCTCACGGGCGCCGAGACGGGGCCTTGGCAGTCAGCCGCGGGAAGGACGCGCGCTCCCTGCGGCCGCCCAGTGGATTCAAGTGCACAGCCGCCAGCGCACGCTGGCTCTGCAGGCCTCCCTGACAACCCCAGGGGAGGGGGCTTGGAAGGAAGCTGAGCTCCCTCTTTGTAAAGGTACAAGCAAATGCCAGCTGTTTCCTCTGGACCTGCTGGGAAGTCAGGGGAAGCATGCCAGCTTGACCCCAAGTGACGAAGTTCTTTACCCAGGCGGAGCGACGACACCTACAGTTCCAAGAGGAATGTCGTATTCCTCGCTGCACCCAGCCTCACGGCCTTTCCCAGAGACGTGCGCTGACCACCACAGCAGCAGGCAAAGCCAATAATTTGTAGAACTGCCTAGGGGACCTGATTATATTCCCCTTCTGTTAGCGTAAAAATTAACGTGCGTGAGTAACGTCTCTATTTTTATTGATTCCATCAATACATTTGAAATTTAGCAGCAAGTTAACGGTAATCAGATATAAAATCTCCTATTTTTCTACATTTAAAATACGTTGTTTGAAACCACCCACAGCAACCTGAAATCACAAGAACACACAGGAATGCCTGAAGCCCTCTGGCAAGTTTATTAGTCATTTTCTAACAGTCTCATAGTGCAAAGTGCACAGAACTAGTGGGAACCTCCATTACCATATTGGGCCTCATGTTTCCCCCTATAAATAACCATGTCAAACCGAGCAAGTGTGCCCACAGCCTTGCACGGAGGGCGTCCCCCACCCCCCAGCAACGTTGGCATTCACCGAGCTGACGCCGGCTGCAGCCACCGTCCGGCCTGCTGCTGGCTGTTCCTTTAACACCACGTGCAGCAGTCCCGCTGCTCCGGAGAGAACCAGCTTGGATTTTAAGTGGGCACACACACGCGCGTGGCAGGACTCCACGGAGCTCCAAGGCTACAAGCTCAGTAGAGCGCTGTCCTTGTTCCCTCCTACCCCCTCATGTTGGCACTAGAGAGGGCGGTTTCTGTTGTTTCCGCACCATTCAGCAGTGGAGGGAGCCTTACAGTTTCTTTTTGATTTTAGCCAGGGCAGTGGATTTCGCGGTGACTTTGGTTGTGGTCCCTTGGCCTGAAGTCACAGGGCTTTTCTCCAGTTCACCCTTGGGATCCGCGGGGAGGAGCTTGCCAGATGTGGAAGTTGAACAGCACGTGTCCGCGTTGTCTGTATTTGCCTTCTTACTGGTTGAGGGAGACTCCTCTGCAGAAGCAGTGGGCTAAAGAGAAAACAAGAGACCTGCATTACTTCGCAGACACGAAGCGACGCACAGCAATCAGCGAGGCACTGCAGCGCTGCGCAGGACTGTGCAGGCGACGCGCGGCGCCCTCTACCTCCAGCTGCAACCCAGTCACACTGGAAGATTACCAGGTGCCAGCAGCAGCTCCCTTAGCACCTTCAGGCAAACTGCCTTGTTTAGTGCTCGGTGCGGAGCAAACCGCCCAGGCTCAATGTCAAAAGCTCCGCCAGGCAACGGCAGAGCCAATGACGTCTGCTGCAGGAAGCCCATGGACACACTGCAGGGCAGCTCACTCCATCTTTCCAGGGTTCAGGAAGCCCTGGCATTATGTGGACACCTTCGCTAGCACATCCTGATGCTTCTAACTTGCGTAGAAAGTTGCTGCATCCGGGCCACTCTCTCATTCTCACCATGACTCCCGCATGAACTCCAGGACCAGCTCCTACCCAGTCATACCACTTAGGCAGGTCTAGAGACCTCATCGAGTCTCAATTCCTCACTGGTAAATGGAGGAAAATAGTATTTCCACATCTACTGAAAGGATTATTATGAGAACGAACTGAGAGGGTGGCCATGAAAGTATCCTGTGAGCTCCATCAGAGGGGTGAGCCAGTGCCAGCAATGCCAGCATCCCAGATCCACCTCCCATCCAGCTCCCTGATAATGGCCTTAGTAAGCAGTGGAAAATGGTCCAAGTGCTTGGGCCCCTGCACCCACGTGGGAGCCCCAGATGGAGTTCAGGCTCCTGGCTTTGGCCTGGCCCAGCCCCAGCCACTGCAGCTTTCTGAGGAGTGAACCAGCAGATGGATCATCTCTCTCTGTCTCTCCCTCCCTATCTGCTTTTCAAATAAATAAAATATTTTTTTAAAAAAGAAAGTATTGTGTGAGCTTTGATGCACAGAATAAGCAGAAAGGGTTTTTTTTGTTTTGTTTTGTTTTTTTTTTTACAGGCAGAGTGGATAGTGAGGGAGAGAGATAGAGAGAAAGGTCTTCCTTTTTGCCGTTGGTTCACCCTCCAATGGCCGCTGCGGCCGGCACATGGTGCTGATCCAAAGCCAGGAGCCAGGTGCTTCTCCTGGTCTCCCATGGGGTGCAGGGCCCAAGGACTTGGGCCATCCTCCACTGTGCTCCCGGGCCATAGCAGAGAGCTGGCCTGGAAGAGGGGCAACTGGGATAGAATCCGGCACCCCGACCGGGATTAGAACCTGGTGTGCCGGCGCCAAAGGCGGAGGATTAGCTTGTTAAGCCACGGCGCCGGCGGAAAGGGTTTTAGTAGGCAATTGTGAGTCCTCAGGTCACCTCACTCCACAGCAGAGGAGGAAATGGTTTTGAATCGTGCTGTCACGAAGGAAGCAGTCAGTCCATGTTGAGCTCAGGCCCATTTGAAAAGCAATCCCTTCATTCAGTGAAGTTCACTACAGTGTTCTAAAGGAGCACAGAACGCTTCTGGAGGCCTCCAAAGCAGAACAGGGCCGAGGCCCGGGGGAACAGAGAGCAAGCTCCTACACAGAAGGGCCGGGAAAGTGCCCAGAGATCAACACTCTGGTGGCCGGAGGTCACAAACAATCAGCGAACAATTTTCAAAGAATGTGAAAAGATTACAGGTACTGCAAAAGAAATGAGTCTGGTGTTTCTTTGGCCATTAGGGCTCTTGTGATGCCATAACCAGGCTTTGTTATACACAGGTGCTTTGTTACCCACTGAGTAAGCAACTTCCCAGGGCTGCATAGCGATGCTGGGTCCTTTACACTTTTTGGTACCTGTATTTCAGAAAAGAGAAAACTGACCTGAAGTTTGTTTATTGCACACAGCCCTTAAATGAGTACCTCTTCAGAACATCCCTCATGGCTGACTTTATAACAGTGTATGCTAATTTTTGAGTGGGTAAACTTAAACAGCATTTTGTACTGTTAAAAAACTAATCTGTATAAATTTTGAAAGTAAAAAGCTCTGTTTTCTAGTTTTCTTCCCCAAGAAAATGCCAAGAATATTCCTCCATGTATTCTTTCAAGAAATAAAAAATATTTAAAATTCTTTAATATTCATTAAAAGGGTTTTATCCTGTCACTGAAAACTCCTTATGCTCAACAAAAGGGTGAGGACATAACACGATGGATGTCCTGGTGTCTGCTGGGGGCAAGCGGCTGTGCTCCCTAAGACAGGGAACCGCTCTTGGAAATTTCAAGTCATAAAATCTAATTAACTCCACATACACATGCAGTTAAAAGGTGAAGCTAACAGAAGGCTTCTCTCTTGACATTTCTGCTTGAAGTTTGAGTAGCGATCCAAGTAGCTGAGAAAATGTTTTTTTTAACATGTCTACTACAACTTGCAGGAAGGGAAAGGCATGTTTTAAAGAGCTTGGCGTTCAGATCTGGCTCAGTGGTCGTGTTCCTACTGTTCCAGTGTTGCTGGTTTGCAGCCATTGCACTCAAGCTGCAGCTACCAGGAACAACTACTCAGAAACAGCCTCAATGGGAAGGACTGGTGGTGTACCTTCCAGGGATTCTTCAGGATCTGGTACTTTCTTTGAGGATACACTATGTTGAGCTAATTCTCAGAATTTTCTGGCTAAGTGGAAGGAAAAAGGAAACTAAATCAAAATGTTCGGTTGCTTCAGTGTAGAAACATGATGCTTGTTTCACTCCACTGCAAGATGAGACAGTGAAATTCTTCAGCCATATGCAGTATTTATTTGTAATTTCAGTGATTCGGTTTTTTAATAGGTAGTACATCCCATGATTTAATATTCACAATGTTCAAAATGCCCTCATTGCCCCCTAGCTAGCTCTGTAGTCATCAAAGGCAACCAAAACTGTCCGTTTACAGGGTTCTCTACCGGAGAGATCTCATGCACCTTCAAGCAGACGGAATTGGTTGTGGTTCCTCTGTCATTTCCATTGGTTGCAGGTCAGAGGTGAGAACAGTGATAATGGCAAGCTCACATCGTTCAACCTAATCCACAGATCAACATATTTCCTCCCCCTATTTTTATACAAATGGGAGTCCCCTGTAAATATGCTTTATGCCTTGGTTTTTTTCAACTAATGATTGCCTTGAATACATTCCATGTTAATCCACAGAAAGGGTACTCATTCTTTTTTTTTTTTTTTCTGACCATGTAGTATTCTCTCGGTGAGAGGTATGACAGGTACCATAACTTATTCAGCCAATCCCTTCACAATGTGTATCCAGCTTGTTTACAATCTTTTATTACTATTTGTACAAATAATGCTGCTGTGAATAGTCTTGTGATTGTGTCATTTTGCACATATGTAAGTATATCTATAGGATACACATTTTGGAAATGGAATTTTAGATCAGAAGGTATATGTATTTTTGAATTTCAAAAGATATATCCATATGACCTTCTGCTTCAGTTATACCAATTAATATGCTTACCAGTAGCATTATAAAAGTATTTTTTCAATTTTTAAAAATTTTTTGAAAGGCAGAGAGAGTGAGGGGGGCGGAGAGGCAGACAGAGAGCTCCCATCTGCTAGTTTACTCCTCAATTGTCCTCAATGGCCAGGGTTGGACTAAATTAATACTGGGAGCTGGGAACTCAACCCAACTCTGCCAAGTGAGTGGCAGGAACCCAATAACTTCAGCCATCACCTGCTGCCCCTCAAGGTGTGCATTAGCAGGAAGCCGGAATCAGGAGCAGAGCAGGGACTTGAACTCAGGCACTCCAACATGGGTTGTGGGGTCTTCACTGGCACATTAAATGCCAGGTCAAATGCCCACACCTGAGTGACTGTTTTCCCATTTCTCTGACAATTTCATGTTTAATATATGTTAAAACTAATACAGTCAAGGCTGGCACTATGGCATAGTGGGTAAAGACACTGCCTAGAGTGCCAGCATCCCATATGGGCGCCAGTTCGAGTCCCGGCTACTCCACTTCCCATCCAGCTCTCTGCTATGGCCTGGGAAAGCAGTGGAAGATGGCCCAAGTCCTTGGGCCCCTGCACCCACGTGGGAGACCTGGAGGAAGCTCCTGGCCCCTGGCTTCAGATTGGCACAGCTCTGGCTGTTGCGACCATCTTGGGAGTGAAACAGCGAATGGAAGACCCCCCCCCCCCCCGCCTCTGCCTCTCTATAACTCTGTCTTTCAAATAAATAAATAAATCTTAAAAATATGAATATAGTCAAATATATTTTAATTGATCTCCAAAAATGACCTAAAATTGACTGCACTGAAACAAACTGTAATATTTGTTCCTTCACTCCCTGGTGACATCAATGCGAATTACCTTCAGGCAAAATGTTGACTGCAAATGCTTAGATGCTTCTGCGTATGTGGGTATACCCTGTAAAACGCTGCATGTGTGCACGCCTTAACATCTGCAGTTGCACCAAGTTTAGAATGCCAGTGTTTAGGAGGCAGAACCCTAGCAGCTTGCTTGCTTGCTTTTTTTTTTTTTTTTTTTTTTTTTTGCCAGGCAGAGTTAGACAGTGAGACAGAGAGAGACAGAGAGAGAGTTATAGACAGTGAGAGAGAGACAGAGAGAAAGATCTTCCTTCTGTTGGTTCACTCCCCTAATGGCCGCTATGGCTGGTGCTGCACCGATCCAAAGCCAGGAGCCAGGTGCTTCCTCCTAGTCTCCCATGCTGGTGCAGGGGCCCAAGCACTTGGGCCATCTTCCACTGCCTTCCCGGGCCACAGCAGAGAGCTGGACTGGAAGAGGAGCAACTGGGACAGAATCCGGTGTCCCAACCAGGACTAGAACCTGGGGTGATGGCACCACAGGTGGAGGACTAGCCAAGTGAGCCACGGCGCCGGCCCCCTAGCAGCTTTCTAAGGATTCTGAGACTCCTCTCTTAAACATCTCATCGAAACCATTCTCTGATAGTAAGAGAACTCGGATGCAGACGACCACCACAGCACCCTTCAGGGAGAGCTGGAGTTTTCTTCACAAAGAGCCAAGCCTCTCATCTCCTTGGAATATAAATGGCCAAGGCAAACTCCAGCTTCCAGACTTTTTCTAAGACAGTGAAAAAAAATCTTAATTTTTCAGGGATTTCTTTTGTTAGGTTATAGATTACCTAGGTTTGGGGTTTCTCCTTTTCTTCTCTCATAGCTGGTGGGATTCCTCAGGGATCTATGCTGTCACTGATGCGATTTTACAGTTTTGTAAATAAAGGACAGAGAAATGAAGAGTGAAATTGTCAAGGCTCTGAGATCTTCCAGGTCATGAAAGGCAAACAGAAGGTGAGAAGCTCCCGTAAGATTGGACAAGAGAGGAGGAAGATGAAAGAGGAATTTCCATATTTGGGCTAAGGGGTAAGATTCCAGAAGACCACCCCAAGGCTGCTGGTCATCCGTCCGTCAGTCCCACACAGGGTCGAAAGATCCCTGCGGGTGTCTGACGCCGCCGCTCGAAAGTGCCATTTCACAGTGGTCAGGAAAGCTGGCTGCCATCAGAAGACATTTGAGAAATCAAAGAAAATTTTTTTCTACCTTTATACAAAATTGTGATGAATTCATACTTGAAACAATGCACCCACCCTGAGCAGATATAAAGGCCAGACAGGGTTTACAGACGGGTTGATAATATGACAAAGGAATGGCAGTTTCCTTGTAAGAGAGCTCTTCAGTCTAAAAAGATAAAAAATAAGAGGATACAAATACACACACACACACACACTCTCAACGGAGTGAGCGGATTTCAGCACCATGGAGCAGACGCCATCTCTGAGCGCCGCAGTGAGCCAGGACGGTCCCACCAGGGGCTGCCCCAGGCAGCACTCCAGTTGTTCACCTTTGACAAATTCTTACCACCCACAGGCAAAAGGACAGAAAAGATGACCTTACAAGGCTCCCTCCAATTGCACCTTTCTGTAATTCAGTACCTTAGGCCTGATTTCTCCAGCTTGAACAGGGTGAGGGTGGAGAAGGGGGCTCCGTGTGTGCAAGGAAAGATATGTAACAAGAAAACTGGGCCAAATATACATATTTCATTATTCACTGGCATAACCTGAACCTGATGAACTTATCTGGTGCTAATGGATGCAAAACCTGGAAGCTCTAGGCACATCCCTGCGAGTTAACACCAGTGCATGATGACTGCAAACTGTTACCATTTCTCTGAATTTCGAGTAAAATACATGCTATTTAAGTAAAGTGGTTTATCACCATAGCAACCACTTCTAGAGTCACACATTCAAATTATAGACCTGCACAAGGTCCAAATGACAAAATTCTGATGTAAGTTTTCTGCTATAGTTTTTCTTGCAATGGTAACCTACCCTCTCTCACATTCCTATGGTTTGCAGAAGGAAGAATAGAAAGAAAATAAAAGGAAATAAGAGAAAGCAACTTACAAACATATAGACTTCTTTATATTGGTTACTCACAAAGACATGGGATCTTGGGAGTTAATGAAAATAAAATTTGCGTTGCAAATTAGAGAAACATGTAAATATCCTTCTCTTCTTTGTAACTAAGGTAAAATTTATATACAGTAAGATACTGAGATCTGAAGTATACAGTCTGATGAGTTTTGATAAGCATAGATCTGTATAACCAAAACCACAACCCAGAAAAGAACAATTTCCACTCTACTGTCTCATCTTGGGTCATGATTGTTCTGAATTTTTAAGACAAATTATTTTTAAGACAAAAAATGACTTTCCAAAACTTCATAAGTCAAAAATGGCGTATCTGACTTCTTTGCTTAACACTTTTAAAAGAAATTTCTATTGAGATATTTGTAAATTCTCATGTTATTAAAACATAGGTTTTTGGGATCCACCATGTGTCAGTAACTCACTTTTTCCTGTCAAGCAATATTCCACAGCATGGATATACCACAATTTGTTTACTCATTCCTATTTAATGGACATTTGGATTATTTCAGTTTGGAGCTATTATACATAAAGTTGGTATGAACATATGCTACAATTATTTTTGTGAACTTTAAATCTTTTTGTGAATTTAGGATTCCTGGATAAATGATAAGTTAAAGTTTAGTTTGATAAATGACTGCCAAATTGTATTTGCATGCTTGCTACCAGTACAGGAGAATTCCAGTTGTTCCATATCCTTGCCAGTATTTGGACACGCTAGTCTTTACTTCTGGCAATTCTAGAAAATACATCATAACATTTTATTGTAGCCTGAATTGACATTTTCTTGATGACGAATGCTGTTGAGCAGCTTCTCATATGCTTACTGGCTACTTGTATATATTTTTTCTTAAAAAATTTTTATTTATTTATTTGAAAGGCAGAGTTATAGAGAAACAGGGGGAAAGAAAAGAGAGAGAGCAATTGATCTTCCATCCACTCCCCAAATGGCCACAATGGCTGGGGCTGGGACAAGCCAAAGCCAGGAGCCAGGAGCTTCATCCAGGTGTCCCACATGGGTACAGAGGCCCAAGCACTTGGATCTTCTGCTGCTTTCTGAGGAGTATTAGCAGGGATCTAGATCTGAAGTGGAGCACTTGAGTCCATATGGGATGTGAGTGTTGCAGGTGGGGGCTTAACCTGCTGCACCACAATGTTGGCCTCCCTCCTTCCCTCCATCTCTCTGTCACTCTGCCTTTCAAATAAACAAATATATATTTTTAAAACTTAAAATATATTAACTACAGGTTGAATATTCTTTATCTGAAATGCTTGGGACCAGACGTTCTAAGATTTTGGGATTAGGTATGCTCAACCCTGTATTTATTCCCTGATAGAAAAAGTTTGCCAGCTCCTGCTATAGATAATCACTGATCTTCAAATACACATGTAGGCCACATTGTTAAATAATGGCAGCCTAAAAGCAGAAAGAGCTTTACTTGCCACATAATGCAGGTCGTCTGTTACAAACTAATAACAAAAAGACGGAGTTGCAAAAAATGTTTCAAGTGACTGAAACAACTATTCCCCAATTAGTTTTTCGGGTCTTCTTACCTGTTTTTCTTCCTCCTCATCTGAAGTGTCATTGACATCATGGACATTTCCTTTGAGTTCATAACTTTTTGATTTTTCTTGAATGGGCCAATTATTCTTCTCACGTGCTGTGTTTTCCTCATCACTTTCTGGGTTATTTTTCCATTCTTTCATCATTTCTAATACATTGGATGGTCTCCCTGAGGAAAGTGTGTTGCCCTAATAATAACAATAAATGGTTATAAATAGCTTAGGCAATTAAAAAATTCTTACATCTTTTAGTAATATAAGTCCCCAAATTCAGAAAAATTCACATGAAAAAATGATAGTGCTGAATACATAGCAAAACTGCTGATGCCCACTGGGTGCACACTGCTTGTGTCCTGACATGGCTCATGCCTCTGTGTGATGTCAGTCGGCCAAAGTTTCGAGGGGAAACTGGAAAGAGCAAGGCCGTACACCTGAGCACAGGACATGGCACAGGGCAAGTCCCCAGAGCATGAAGACCCTCTGCGGTACTGGTCCTGGAACTCCGACAGGGAGGCTGAAAGAGTGAAAGACGGCAATGGATTGGTCTGGAAAAGTTCAAGATGACTGAATTCCATTGATAAGTTCAGTGTTGTGTCTAAGAATACAGATGTGTGATTTGAAAGCCCTTAGCTATATGGAAGATTTAGACATGAAATGGCTGTTACAACTAACTCAGGGTTCTCATCCCAGATATGAGTACAGCCTGCT
The DNA here is from genome assembly GCF_033115175.1 of Lepus europaeus. Lineage (NCBI taxonomy): Eukaryota > Metazoa > Chordata > Mammalia > Lagomorpha > Leporidae > Lepus > Lepus europaeus. Next base: position 56,691,532 of record NC_084833.1, on the reverse strand, counting down.
GACACTAGCCACTTAATATGAACTATATTTTCACAAACACAACATCCTATTTAAAGCGACTCCAACTTGACTAGGTATGTCTTAAATATTTTTGTTCCTAACTCAGAAAAAACTGGACAAGAAATTTAGATCACATTTCAATTAAAATGAGAAGTCTGGGTGTGGGCACTGCTGTGGATGGGCCTGAAACTATCTGGTGTGTGAGTAGTGTTCAGTGCTGAGCAACAGTCCACAGAAAACCACGAGGTAGGGCATTTAGTTTTATTTGTGGAGATTTATGCATGTATTTGAAAGGCAAAATTACAGAGAGAGAGAGAGACAGAGACAGACAGAGAGACAGAGAGAGACAGAGACAGACAGAATGAATCTTTCAACCACTGGTTCGCTCCCCAAATAGTGCAATGACTAGGGCTGGGACAAGCCGAAGCCTGGAGCCAGGAGCTACTTCCAATTCTCCCACATGGGTGGCCTAGGGACAAGGGCCATTTTCCTCTGCTTTCCCAGGCACATTAGCAGGGAGCTGGATTGGAAGTGAAGCAGCCAGGTCTCGAACCAGGGCCCATATTGGATGCCGGCGCTGTAGGTGTGGCTTTACCCACTCTGCCATAGACCGGCCCCAAGGCAGGGCATTTTAAGAGCAGCCACCTGAATATACTGTTGAGGCCTGGTTTTCTGAGCTTAATGTATTCATGGCTAAAGACACAGACAAAACACTAACTACACAATGGCAATAACTGCATGAGGGTCATTATGCAGTTAATGCCCTGTGGTTCTTCTGTTTCACTCTGTTTTAAGGAGGCCAGTATCCTTGTCGCTTCTGTGGTTCCTGGTACACCCTGCACTGGTTCCACTCATTCATCCTCTTCCCACTTACTCTGGAAGCCCTCGCCATTTCTTCTGGATACATCCTCATAAGCCACAGAGCCTACATTTCCTTAGGTTCAATTCAAGATTCATCTGTCAGGTATCCCAGAACTCCCAAAGATGTAGCCAACTGAAACTCAAGTAAAGCATAGCAACAGCAACCATGGAAGAACTGAAGTCACTGAGAATGGTACCGGGTCTGAGCTCACAGCTCAGTGAGTTCTGATCTCCAGGGCCCTGGTTGATCCCTACGCCCCACTGGTCTTCTATTAAAACCCCCTGGCTCCACTCTTACCTCTAACCCTACATTTCCTGAAAATTGCAATGTCCACACTCCTGGAACGCAAGTGCGCAGAACTTTCCCTAAACTTGATTCTTACGCTAGCAGAAAGAGCTCTGTAATCCCAGTCCTCAAATGCTGCTCCCTGATAAACTCTCCTGAGGGTAGCTCTTTGGATACCGTAGCAGTCACTAATGCTGCTCCCCTTATGTTTCCTTTTTCAAAGCAAATGGTAGAATTTCACTTCTCTATCCCCTTTGAGACGTGATCATGTGGTTTACCCCGGCCAGTCAAACGTGATTGGAAATGGTATGTGTCACTTGTAGGTAGAAACAGAGACAGTGTATACTACTTTATGTTCCCAATTCTTGAGTGGTAACTATAGAGATGGAACCTCCCTCTGCCTGGGTCCCTGAGTGAGTACAAAGTGAAACAGGGCAACTCCTCCTCCCAGCTATTTACAGCAGAAAGTACTAAGAACATTGAGATCTGGGGGCTCTGCCTACCACTCTGTAATCCAGTGCATCCTAAGTCACTTCCAAGAAGTCTTAAAAAGAGTGAGTTATATCTACAACCACCATGATCAATAAAATCGTAATTACTGCAGAACTCATATGCAATCAGTACAATGTGACAGCCCACTTATTTAGGCCGCCCCTGCTTTGCACAGCCCTAATATGCATTAATTTCAGTTAATACAATTTAGTTCAACAGCATCAGCCCCCCAATGGCAAAGTCACCATGCTATGTTAAGTTTAATTGCATAAAGCTCAAACTTCACTGCTAGCTCTTCAGTTTCCAAATCAAGGAGGTACTTATCTTGATCAGAGACCAGTCATATGATTTCTTGCAGTTTGTTGCTGGTTTGACACTTGGCTTCTGCTATTTGGGTCACTCACAGACAGTTATCTGTGCTGTAATGTTGCCTCCTTGTCTCTCAGGGAATTAGACAGCAGAGATGAAAATACAACAAAGAAATTGAAAGCAATAATGCTAGAAGTGAAGCTGAATCATATGTAAATGGAGTAAGAGAAGAAACAGGGGACTCCGGCAATGCTGAGATGGCCACTGTTATGGGAGAGTCCAGGTATGTGGCCCAAGGAACTCAGGGAGGGCGAACTTGACATAAACGAGGTGGTCACAACAGAAAGAGTGAAGGTGTTTCACAGGAAGTGATGGCTACGAACACTGCATTTAAAGAACTTTCAGAGCTGCTTCACGACACCAAAAGCACAAAGTCATAATGTTGGAAGCGGATCCACGTGTAGATAGCAGTATGACTAACTGTTAAGGGTACAAAGATGCTTCCTCTACACTGTAAGCTATAGGATGAGAAATTAAGCACTATTAAACTAATCTTGACAAGTATTTTTACAACAGAGACTAATTCTCAGTATTTCTGATATTTTAAATTGCAGTGTACTCAATGAACATTACCTTTACTTCTGTCACTTTTCTATGTACTTAAATAAACTGTCAGGCAGTTTTTAATGCTTAAGATCACTTTGCACAGTTCCAGCCTCCACTGTCATTTTTACTGCCCTACACTAGCATGAAAAGCAAGGATTACCTACATTATCTTGAATCTACATTTCTTAGCAATTTTTCAAATGTTAAGTTAGCATTTACATACACCCAAGAGCTTGGTGGTTGACCCTCTACGAATCTAGAGTGCCTTTGTAGTCAAAGAAATGATCCTATTTCTCATCCCAATGAGACTGTGGAGAAAAAAATCAAAGCATCTAGAACAGCAATATTATCCCCATAAAACACTCTATTTTGGCGGGAAATTTTTGACTGTTTACCTCCTACATCTAGTTGATTTCAAGCCTGGATCAGTGGTACTGAGCTGTCTACCGTCCACTGACAACTCAGAATATGCACATTTCTTGCTTGCTATCCGTGGAGGAATTGCATCACACACTTGGACTAAACAATAAATAAGTGGCTCACGCATGTGTCGTGAGTCTTCTAGGTTAACATATATTGCACATGAATAGATTAACCAAGCAAGAATGTGGTAGAACTGTTTGGGCCTACAGTGCAGATAAGTCTATCACCTAACTCAGAGCACTAATCTCTGAACTCTCTTCACCGGCTCCACCAGGTCAGACCCGGAACTCCTCAACTGTGAAACAGCACATGGCAAGAAGGCAGCAGTATAGTTTGATAATATGAGGCTCTCACAAGTAGAGACCTAGCCTTTTGGTTAATAAAGTTCCACTTGTTTAACTAACAGTTAAAACTATTAGTTTTATTTTGCAAAAATGAACATTCACTGATGAGAAACACTAGCCAAATGCTAAGATTTGGATTTAGGAGACACGCCTTCTTAAGGATACTGCCAAGGGTGTGGTTTTTTAAGGAATATCTAATATGTATTTTTTAAAGATTTATTTGAAAGGCACAGTTACAGAGAGGCAGACACAGAGAGACAGAGGGAGGTCTTCCATCCATGGTTCACTCCCCAAATGGCTGCAACAGTTGGAGCTGGCCAATCTGAAGCCAGGAACCTAGAGCTTCTTCCAGGTCTCCCATGCAGGTACAGGGGCCCAAGCACTTGGGCCTTCTTCCACTGCCTTCCCAGGCCATAGCAGAGAGATGGATAAAAGAGCAGCAGCCAGGACAAGAACCGGGACCCATATGGGATGCCAGCACTGCAGGTTGGGGAAGGAATCCAAGTACTAAAGCCATCGTTGGCTGTCTTCCAGGAACGTTCGCAGGAAGCTGGACTGGAAGAAGAGGAGCCAGAACTCAAACCAGCACTCTGATAGGGGACGTGGGTGTCTCAAGCAGCAGCTTAATCTACTGTATCACAATGCCAACCCCAATAAGTATTTTTTTTTTTTGACAGGCAGAGTTAGACAGTGAGAGAGAGAGACAGAGAGAAAGTTCTTCCTTCTGTTGGTTCACCCCTCAAATGGCTGCTACAGCCGGCATGCTGCGCCAATCTAAAGCCAGGAGTCAGGGCTTCCTCCTGGTCTCCCATGCAGGTGCAGAGCCCAAGCACTTGGGCCATCCTCCACTGCCTTCCCAGGCCACAGCAGAGAGCTGGACTGGAAGAGGAGCAACCGGGACAGAACCGGCGCCCCAACTGGGACTAGAACCTGGTGTGCCAGCGCCGCAGGTGGAGGATTAGCTTAGTGAGCCGCGGCGCTGGCCCCCAATAAGTATTTTTAAATGAATGAATGGATGAATGAATGAATGACAGAGATAGCCGGGGTGAAATGGTATGAAACAAAATTGGCAAAGCTAAAGGAAACATTCTGGATATTTAGCTGAGTCAACATTTTTTTATTTTTGTAAATAACAAGAATACTTCGTTTTGTAATGTTTCTATGAAAAATTTTGATAGAAAAATGGAACAATTTATAAAAAATATAGGATGGTCAACTTCATAAATTTAATACAACTCAAATCGAAACAATGAGGTGCCAATTTTCATCCAACAGATGGAGGTAAATTTAAGCTTCATCATATCTTGGAGCATCTGAGGAAACAAGCACTCTCATTTACATGTTTTTAAAAGAGAGTAAATTAGCAATAACTTATCAAAATATATAATGCAGATTCTCTCTGATCAGTCATTTCATTAGTAAGAATTTAATCCTTTTTTTTTTTTTTTTTTTTTTTTTTTTTTTTTACAGGCAGAGTGGACAGTGAGAAAGAGAGAGAGAGAAAGGTCTTCCTTTTCCATTGGTTCACCTCCCTGCCCCCGCCAATGGCCACTGCGGCTGGTGCACCACGCTGATCTGAAGCCAGGAGCCAGGTGCTTCTGCTGGCCTCCCATGCGGGTGCAGGGCCCAAGCACTTGGGCCATCCTCCACTGCCTTCCTGCTCCACAGCAGAAAGCTGGACTGGAAGAGGAGCAACCAGGACAGAATCCGGTGCCCCGACCTGGACTAGAACCCGGTGTGCCGGCACCGCAGGCGGAGGATTAGCCTATTGAGCCGTGGCTCCGGCCAGAATTTAATCCTACAGATATGCTGACACAACATGCAAACACATTTACAGGAACATTTGTTGCATCACTGATTATAATAGGAAAGATGTAGAACAATTTTTTAAACATATTCATAAGAGACTATTTACAAAATAATAGTGTATCCATAGTTGGGAAACTGTTGTTTTTTAAAAATACAAAAATATTCCTTACATATTAGGTGAAAAACATAATTTATGTAATATGAACCCATTTCAGTGTGAAATACACACATAAAAACATACAGCCTTTTATCAAAGAATATACAAGATACCTAAGAGTGGACATCTTTACTGAAAGGGAATAAGGGGATATGATGACAAAGTTAAGTTTCCTGTTTCAAAATCTCCCAAGAACGTGAATTTGTTCATCTCTATTTGTGACCCATTCATATTTTTAAGTTTTTTTTTTAGCTTCAAGATTTAACAATTTAAAAAATCTTGCCATATTCATTTTATACGTAGATATGATATGCATGTTTTTTCATATGAAATTATATTATTGAGGTCACTGGCTATCCTTGTGGGGAAAAATATGCAATCTTGACTCCTATATTACACTACATACAAGGATTAATTCATGATAGAACAGACTTAACTGTGAGGCTGGAAACAAAAGCTTCAGGCAGAAAACACAGGAGACTGTGTATGCTCATTACCTCGGGATAGGCAAAAATTACTGGGCAGAGCACAGAGCACTAATCATAAAAGACAAAAAAAGTAAATTGAATTTCATCATCAAAGTTAAACACTAGTCATCGAAGGACATCTTTAAAAAACTGAGAAAGCAAGCAACAGATTAGGGAAAAATTTGTATATATGTATATACATATACACACATTAATGTATCTGTGCATGTACATCTACTTGTTACATGTATAAATGACATACTTAAGTGATATTAAATACATATAAACGACAAAAATCTCATATCCAGAGTATATAAAGACCCTCTACAAATAAAAATAATAAATAGATAAAAAAAAAAACAAAGAAAAATGGGGAAAAGACTTGAAAAAGGCATTCTACAAAAGAGGACACCTAAAAGGTGGATCAGCACAAGTGAAGGTGAGCAGCCAAATTTGTCACTGAAGAAATACAAGTTCGAGCCACAAGAAGGTAGAACTGCCTGTCTACTGTGGCATTCGGATTTTAAATTTTGACAATAACAAGCACTGGCAAGGATCGATTCTCATAGGATAGAGATGGACAATCACTTCAGGAGACTTTTTTTGGAAGTCTCCAATAAAGTTAAACATAGGCTTTCCTACTTTATCACCTAGCTCTTTCTTTCTTTCTTTCTTTCTTTCTTTCTCCCTTTCTTTCTTTTTTTTTTTTTTTTTTAAGATTTATTTGAGAGGTAGAGTTACAGACAGAGAAAGGTCTTGCATCCATTGGTCACTCCTTCAATGGCTGCAATGTCCAGAGCTGGGCCAATCTGAAGCCAGGGAGCCAGTAGCTTCTTCCGGGTCTCCCACACAGGTGCAGGGGCCCAAGGACTTGGGCCATCTTCTACTGCTTTCCCAGGACATAGCAGAGAGCTGGATCAGAAGAAGAGCAACTGGGACTAGAACCAACACCCACATTGCATGCCGGCAATGCAGGCAGAGGCTTAGCTCACTATGCCACTGTGCCAGCCCTCACCCAGCTATTTCACTCTGAGATATATACCCAAGGGAAATGAGTACATAAAATATGCGCAGATTTGTGCAGGAATATTCATATCTGCCTCATTTATACTAGGCAAAATCTAGAAATAACCAAATGTCTAACAGGGAAAAAAGATAAATGCACTGTGCTATATTCATACAATAAAATTCTACACAACATTTAGAAACTAGTGTTCACATAAGAACTCGAATCTCACTGGCATAATATTGAGTGAAAGAAACCACAAAGGAGTATGTAATGTAGATTCCATTTATTTAAAATTCATCAACAGATCTATGGTAAAAGAAATTAGAAAGTAGTTACTTCTGAAAGGAGGATAGGAGAGTTAGTAGAAAGAAACGGGAACAAAGGACTGAAATGCTCTGTATGTTGTCCTGGGTCCCAGCAATGAAAATGTGTACATATGAATAAGCTTTAAAAGGTTTATGCAAAAAATGGAATTAAAACATAGCACAAAATTTCCACAAACTTTCTGAAGCCCCCTCATACATAAAAGTTCATCAGGCTATAAGCTAAAAATGTGTGTATTTTATAGTAAATAAATTATATCTTTGCAAAATGATAATTAATTTAAACTAATATTTCATAGATAATTGATATTACACATATTTTCATTGCTGTATAATATTCTATTGTTAGACTATACACCATGTTTTACTCATTGTACAATCAAAAAGCATTCTGACTGATCTTGGATTCTGCCCCTTTACACAGTCCTACAAACATTATTGTGTTGCCTTCTGTAGTGAATGTGTGGAAGCTCCTATCAGGTATATCTTAGAAGTGAAATTTCTTGGTTGTAAAGTATGAGAATGGTTAACTTTGTAAGATAATACCAGACCTTTTCCCCAAAGTAGCTGTGCAATTAATATTCCTATCAGGAATGATCAAGAAATACTCTATCCATCTTTTCCCAATGTCTGGTATCAGCTGGCTCCTTAAATTTTGGTTTATCTCAATGAAGTCTTGATTTGCATTTCTTGGTCACTAATGAGATGGAGCATCTTGTAACAGGTTAACTAGCCAAATGTTTCCTCTCCTCTCGGGTTAAATGTCTGGTCCTATCTTTGTGCCTACTTTGCACTACAGGGTGTATTTGTCCTCTTGTATTGAGTTCTGAGTTATCTAAATTTCATGATATTAACGTTTTGCTGGTTATTTGAACTACAAAAGACTTCTCCCAGTTTATAACCTATCAATTTTTCTTAAGGTGTTATTTTATGAACAGAAGTTCCTAATTAAATGGTCAAGTTAATCTGCTTCTTTTATGTTAGTGTCAGTGGTCTCTTGCTTATGAAATCCTTTCCTACAGATCACAAGGTCCAAAAGATATTCACCTCTATTTTCCACTGGAAGTTTCAAAGTTTTGGCTTTTAATATATTCTTGATTGTTCTGGAGTCACTGGTGCCTGTGATGTGAGCCATGAAGCCACTTTCATGCTTTTCCACATGGATAAGCCTTTATTCTGAACGGTCTGTCATTTTCCTACTCATCTTGTGATCACTGTCACAAAAGGTCCAGATACACAAGGATCATATATTCCTGTGTCCACTATTTTACTCTATTGGTCAACTTGCTTATTCTGGGGCTAGCACAGTGGCACAGCAGGTTAAGCTGTTGCCCATGACACCAGCATCCCATATGGGAGTTCTGGAGTACCAGGGGCTCTGCTTCTGATCCAGCCCTCTGCTATGGCCTGAGAAAGCAGTGGAAAATGGTCCAAGTGCTTGGGCCCCTGCACCCACGTGGGAGACTGGGAAGAAGCTGCTAGCTCCTGACTTGAGACTGGCCCAGCTCTGGCCACTGTAGCCATTTGTGGAGTGAACTAATGGATGGAAGATCTCTTGTTTCTCCCTCTCTCTCTGTCACTCTGAATTCAAATAAATAAAAATAAATCTTTAAAAAATACTTCCTTATTACTGTTCCATTACCCTAAACTATGCTAATTAATACTCTTATAATTTCCTAACTCTAAATATCTAGAAAGAGAAGACATACAGAAATGTCTTGGCTATTTTTTATATTTATTTATTCTTTGATATACATTTGTGATCAGGAAACCTTGTGTAATTTTGGCTGGGTTCACACTGAATATGTAAGTCACTGTAGGAAAATGAACTTTTATATTAAGTTCTCTAATTCATGATTATGGCATATATTTATACATTTATTTAAGTGATTCTTTAATGTTTTTTGATAAAATTTTATAACTTTGCTTAAAGAAGTCCTATAAATCTTATTTTGTATTTATTCCTAGATTATTTTGTATTCTCTAATAGCACTTTACATGATGTCTTCATTTTTATTACATTTTCTGTTGTTGGTTGCTAGCAAACAGAAATGGAATTGAGTTTTGTACATTACTCTTAAATGCAGCTATGTTTCTCAGATCTCCAATTTTTTCTAACAATTTGTAGAATACTATAAATAAGTTTTATGTCTGCTTTGTAATTCTCACACATTTAATTTTTTCCTTATCTTACTAAGATCAACAATGCTGGAAAAAAGTATTAAAAGCTGACTTCCTTGACTAGTTTTGCTTTTGTTTTACAATTTGAGAGGCAAATGCCCACAATGGCCAGGGCTGGTCCAGGCCAAAGCTGGGAGCCTGGATGCCATCCAGCTCTTCCATATGGGTGGCCAGAATCCAATCACTTGCTCACTGACCACGGCCTCCCAGGATCTGCATACGCAGGAAGCTGGAGTCAGGCAGCGCACTGAGGATCAAGAGCAGGGCCTCGGATGTGGAACTCAGTGAGCTAAACACCAGCCCCACGTACTTTATTTCAAAGGAAATACCTTCCACATTTCCTATTCTATTTGCCTTAACCTTTTATCAGATTAAGAAAGATTACTTCTATTCCTAATTAAACTATGAATGTAGGATCTTATTATGAATGTTTTCTTTGAAGTGATCACATGCTTTTTCTCCTTTTATGTATTAATGTGAGTATCTATATTCATGGACTTTTTTTGAAATTAAACCACCACTATAATCTTGGGGAAAACCTAAATTTCTCATGATGTATTACCTGTTTATAATACAATCAGCTGGATCCAGCTTGGTAATAATTTCTTTAAGGTTTTATATCTATACTAGCAAGTAAAATGGACAGACTACCTTTCCCATAATGCCTTGGTCTGGTTTTGTTACATTATAATATACAGGGTATATTCTTAGAATAAATCAAGAATTTTTTTTTTTTACAGGCAGAGTGGACAGTGAGAGAGAGAGACAGAGAGAAAGGTCTTCCCTTGCCGTTGGTTCACCCTCCAATGGCCGCTGCGGCCGGTGCACCGCGCTGATCCGAAGGCAGGAGACAGGTGCTTCTCCTGGTCTCCCATGGAGTGCAGGGCCCAAGCACCTGGGCCATCCTCCACTGCACTCCCGGGCCACAGCAGAGAGCTGGCCTGGAAGAGGGGCAACCGGGACAGAATCTGGCACCCCAACTGGGACTAGAACCCGTGTGCTGGTGCCGCAGGCGGAGGATTAGCCTATTGAGCCGCGGCGCCGGCCAAAATTTCCATTTTTGATGGGTAAGAGGAGAGTTATAAATTTAAGATGAAAATTTGCTAGAACTTATCTGTAAAATCATCTGGGTCTGGGGTTTTCCTTGTGAAAGATTTTAAACTGACACTTAAATTTCTGTATTAATTATAAGACACTTCAAATTTTCAATTTATTATTAAACTAGTTTTGTGAAAATACACATTTCTAGGAAAAATAATTTCTTTTTTTAATTAATTAATTATTTATTTATTTTTGACAGACAGAGTGGACAGTGAGAGATAGAGAGACAGAGATAAAGGTCTTCCTTTGTCGTTGGTTCACCCTCCAATGGTTGCCATGGCCAGCGCAGCGCGCTGATCCAAAGGCAGGGGCCAGGTGCTTATCCTGGTCTCCCATGGGGTGCAGGGCCCAAGCACTTGGGCCATCCTCCACTGCACTCCCTGGCCACGGCAGAGAGCTGGCCTGGAAGAGGGGCAACCAGGACAGAATCCGGCGCCCTGACCGGGACTAGAACCCAGTGTGCCAGCGCTGCAAGGTGGAGGATTAGCCAATTGAGCCGCGGCACTGGCTCAGGAAAAATAATTTCTACAAAGACATTTTGTCTAAGTTTTCAGACATATTAGTACACAGTTGTTGACAGTATTATCTTTTTGCTCTGTATCATCTTCATCTCTGTCTTATCTGTGACTGTATTTCATTTTTCATATATGGTATTATTTTTTGCCCTATTTATTTCTTAGTTTTGCTAAAGATTTATCTATTTTACTGGTCTTTTCAAAGAACCAATCATTGGACTTGTTGATCTTTTCTATTTTACCTCTGTATTCTAAGTAGTTGATTTGCATTCTTGGTTTTATCTTTCCTACTACTTTGAGTTCATTTTAATAGGTTGTTTTTTCCTGAAATTATAAGTGGGATATGTAGACTTATTAATTTTAAACTTTTCTTCTTTTGCCAAAGCACACTTTTGCTGCATTCCACTGGTTTTGGTATGCTGCATTTTCATTATTATTCAATTTTAAGGTTTTATAATTTTCTTATTAAGATTTACTCTTTAGCTCATGAGTAATTTAGAAGCATGTTATTTAATTTCAAATATATGTGACTATTTGATCTTATCATTAGTTTTAACTTCATTGTATATTATTAAAGAACATGATCTATGTTAAAAATGTATTGAGCTTTGCTTGTTTTATGATCTAGAACAAGATCAATTTTGGTAAATGTTTTATGGGTACTTGAGAAAATTTATACTTTTCTGTTGTTGGGTGCAGAATTGTGTGTACATGTCTAATATGAGAAGCTTATTAACTATGTTGGGGCTGGCAGAGTGGTATAGTGGGTAAAGTCACTGCCTGCAGCGCTGGCATCTCATATGGGCATCAGTTTTAGTTCTGGCTGCTTCATTTCTGATACAGCTCCCTATAATGCGCCTGGGAAAGCAGTAGAAGATGGCCCAAGCACTTGAGCACTTTGGCCCCTGCACCCACATGAGAGATCCAGAAGAAGCTCCTAGCTCCTGGCTTCATATCAGCTCAGCTCCAGCCATTGTGGCCATTTGGGGAGTGAACCAGAGGATGGAAGACCTTTCTTTGTCTCTCCCTCTCTGTAGCTCTATTTCTCACATAAATAATTAAATCTTAAAACAAAAGTACTTTCAACCCATTTACCTGTAATTATTTCTATATTTGGAAGTTTCTACTAAGTTTATTACTACCATTTGTCCCACCATTTAGATGTTTAATTCTTTCCTGTTTTATTTATTTTCATTTGTATATTAATTATTGCAAAGGTATAGAGAGGGAGAAAGGGAGAGGAAATGGGGGGGGGTCTTCCATCCCATAATTCACTCCCCAAATGCCAAATGGGACTGCACCAGGGCAGAGCTAAGAGTCTGGAATTCAATCTTGGTCTCTCACATGGGAGGCAGGGACCCAAGTACTTCAGCCATCACCTGTTGCCTTCCAGGGTGCACATTCATAGGAAGCTGGAATCAAAATAGAGCAGGACTTGAACTCAGGCACTCCAATACTGGATGTGGGTGTATTAAGCAACATCTTTTTTTATTATTATTATTAATTTGAAAGGCAGAGTTACAGAGAGGCAGAGGTAGATAGCAAGAGAGAGGGGGAGAGAGAGCACGTGCGCGAGAGAGGTCTTTCATCTGCTGATTAACTTCCCAGATGGCTGCAGTGGCCAGAGCTGCGCCAATGTGAAGCCAGCAGCAAGGACCCTCCTCTGGGTCTCCCACATGGGTGCAGGGGCCCAAGGACCTGGGCCATTTTCTACTGCTTCCCCAGGCCACAGCAGAGAGCCGGATCAGAGTGGAGCAGCTGGGACCTGAACTGGCGCCCATATGGGATGCCTGCACCGCAGGCAGCGGCTTAACCTGCTACATCACAGCACTGGCCTCTAAGCAACATCTTGCATCAGACACCCATTCCAATCCCTGCCTATGTTACAAATCTGGTATCTACATATTCTCTTTTAGCACATGTTCACATACAAAGTTCCTGTTCTCTGCCCAATGCTCACTGTGTGGACATTGTTGTGTATTTCAATTCTGTGCTATTCTCAACATACTTTTTTCTTTTTTTTAAGTTACCAACAAACTTTACCAAGGCATTTAAAGGCTCTTGCTGCACACAGTTCTTTGTACCATCTCCCGATTTGTTTTTTCCTACTATGTAAGTCATTCTAGCCAGTGTTTTAACAGTAGGTCTCTTGTGAAAAACCCTCCAAGGCCTTGTATATTTGAAAATATTTTTATCATTCCCTTCTATATGAATGACAACTTGGATAAATATACATTTTTAAGTTTAAAATGTTTTCCTTTAATACATTTAAAATATTCAGTTTTTCTCACATCCAATGCTGCTACTGAAAAGCAGGATGTCAACATGATTCTTGTTCTTTTATATCATTCGCTTTTTCTCTCTGGCAGATTTTAGAATTTTCTCTCTTTTGTATGTTCTTAAATTTCATTATGTCTATTTGTCAGGTTGCTTTGTTTGAAAAGCAGAGAGAGTGAGAGAGATTTCTTCCATCTACTAGTTCACTCCCCAAAGGCCCACAACAGCTGGGGCCGGACCAAGCCAAAATTGGGAGCCCAGAACTCACACTAGGTCTCCCACATGGGAGGATCCAACTATGGGAGCCAGCAGGGTGCACATTAGCAGGAAGCTGGATCAGAAGAGGAGTCAGGATTTGAAACCAAGGGCTCCGAATTGGGATGGGGGCATTCCAAGTGGGGTCCTAACTGCTGCACCAAATGCCCACCCCTAAACTCTCCGCTTTTTTTTTTTATTTTTTATTTACATTTTTGATAGGCAGAGTGGACAGTTAGAGAGAGAGACAGAGAGAAAGGTCTTCCTTTTGCCGTTGGTTCACCCTCCAATGGCTACCATGGCTGGCGCACTGTGGCTGGTGCACCACGCTGATCTGAAGCCAGGAGCCAGGTGCTTCTCCTGGTCTCCCATGGGGTGCAGGGCCCAAGGACTTGGGCCATCCTCCACTGCACTCCTGGGCCACAGCAGAGAGCTGGACTGGAAGAGGAGCGACTGGGACAGAATCTAGCACCCTGACCGGGACTAGAACCCAGTGTGCCGGTGCTACAGGCGGGGGATTAGCCTATTGAGCCGCAGCGCTAGCCAACTCTCCACTTTTAAAGGTGTATGAAACTTGGCCTATGGGTTTACATTCCCTAGGAAGTAGTAGCTCCTTGGGAAAACAGAGTGAGGAACCCTAGGCACTAAAACCTTCAGTTAAGGATTTCACCCTTACCCACTTCCTCCTCTGTAGTGGAATGAGAAGGCCATGTGAAGGTGGCCACTGGCAAGCAAGTGTCAGTTAGTCAGGAATGGCTTTGAAACCCACCTGGCATTGGAAACTGCCTGGCAACAGGCTGTTATTGGATGGATTTGAAATTGCCTGGCAACAGGCTGTGATTGGATGGCTTTGGAAACTGCCTGGCAACAGGCTGTGATTGGATGGATTTGAAACTGCCTGGCGACAGGCTGTGATTGGTTGGGGCATAGACCGCCCCTTGACCAGATTGGCTGGTCTTGGCTATATAAGCTGTTGTACCAACTGTAATAAACGAGTCTGCCGGCTGCTCGCCTCAAGCCTGCTCTCACCGGACTCCCGGGGTCTGTGTGTTGACTCCGCGCCTCTTGCCCCCACCACGCTGCTCCTCTCAGAAACGAACCCACTGCAACATTGTAGAGAATTCAACTGCAACACTCCTCCAAGGAGAAATCAACCTTAGACGGAGACTCTCCTAAAGTACACTCAAAGAAGAATCCATCACTCACTTCCAGCATTTGGGGCTAAGAAGTAAGGAGAGTCAATGCTGAAAGTCAGTCGGCCCTCCCTATTTTTAGCTTCTCACTCCAGCAGGACTTCGAGCTGCTCTGATTGCATTACTCAGGCCCCTGTGAGACGCCAGGTGCCGATGTCTCAAGGCAAACCAGGAGACAGGGCTGCTTTTGTCTTCCTATTTTAACGCCCTCCCTTGGCTGCAGCCTCATCTACCGCACATACCACCTCAAAACATTCCTCTATCTTTCCAGGGTTTCTCCACTGTTCTCTGCGTTCTGGTCTCACGAGGTTTCTCTCTAAAGTGCCTGCAGGTTTAATCTTCAGAGAAGCTGCGGCAGTGTGTGTGAACACAGTATCTTGGCAGGAACTAAGGGCCTCCTCCAGCTGGCCTTCCGCTTGGAGGCTTTGACATGTAACTCAAACAGCTTCAAGGAACCGAATGACGCTGCTTTCTCTCCTTCCCCATCTACTAATTTACCTCAGGTCTCAGTGCCTGTACCAATAAAAACTGAAACCAACAATACAGTTGATGCTGAACACTGTCTCATTCTACAATACCCAACAACGCATGGATGAAGTGACTAGGGGTGGGGAGAGCAGCCACACTCATCCACTAAAGAGATACATTTCCAATGTAATTTTGCTTGTTATGCTTAATGGTTAAAATAATCAAAATTATGTTCTTTTGATTAATTTTGTGCAGCTAATAATAACAGTGGCAGAGTGGACAGTGAGAGAGAGAGAGAGAGAGACAGAGAGAAAGGTCTTCCTTTTTTTGCCGTTGGTTCAACCTCCAATGGTCACCGCGGCCGGCACGCTGAGGCCAGCGCACCACGCTGATCCAAAGCCAGGAGCCAGGTGCTTCTCCTCGTCTCCCATGTGGGTGCAGGGCACAAGGACTTGGGCCATCCTCCACTGCACTCCCGGGCCACAGCAAAGAGCTGGCCTGGACAGTAAATCATTTTTGAATCATTTTTAGACAGTCTTAAGTTTATAGCAAATAAAACCAAAAATTCATATTTGAACTTTTTTGCAAAGTGGCACCAAAGACAAGGTGGTTAATAAAAGCTTTTGAAGCAAAAATATATATTACATTAGAATAAAATTCTGTGGAAGAGGTAAAATAGAAATACAAACTCAAAGAGAAGAATGAGCTAAAGTTAATTAAAGAAGAATTTAGTCATAAACTTTAAAAACTGGATGAGATGGGGCCGGGCACTGGCCTAGTGGTTAAGATGCTAGTCAGGTGCCACATCCCGTAACAGAGAGCCTGGATTTCACAGCTGCCGCCGGCTCCGGACTCTAGCACGTTGCTAATGCAGACTTTGGGAGGCAGCTGTCATATCTCAAGTCATTCAGCTCTCACCAACCATGTGGAATAGCTTGACTGAGTTCCCAACTCCAACCCCTGGCCACCATGGGCACTTCGGGAGTCAACAAGTGAATGGGATCCCTCTTTCTGTTTGTTTCTGTCTGCTTCTCAAATAAATAAATTGTAAAAATTTAAAAATGGGACCGGTGCCACGGCTCAATAGGCTAATCCCCCGCCTGCGGCGCTGGCATACCAGGTTCTCGTCCTGGTCGGGGCACCAGATTCTGTCCCGGTTGCCCCTCTTCCAGGCCAGCTCTCTGCTGTAGCCCGGGAGTGCAGTGGAGGATGACCCAAGTCCTTGGGTCCTGCACCTGCATGGGAGACCAGGAGGAAGCACCTGGCTCCTGGCTTCGGATCAGCACGGTCGCTGGTTGCAGCGCGCCAGCCATAGCGGCCATTGAGGGGTGAGCCAACGGAAAAAAAAAGGAAGACCTTTCTCTCTGTCTCTCTTTCTCACTGTCCACTCTGCCTGTCAATAAAAAAAAAGAAATTTAAAAATGGATGCATTAGATGTCCTACACTGGCTAAAAAAACCAGTATCGGTTTTATTTAAAATTATCAATATTTGTAATATATAGGAAATTGCAATCTCTGCGATTTAGTTAAATGTGTAGTGAAATTTTTTTAAAAAATATATTTATTTATTTGAAAGTCAGAGTTACAGAGAGGGGAAGGCAGAGGCAGAGGCAGAGAGAGAGAGAGAGGTCTTCTATCTGTTGGTTCACTCCCCAAATGGCCACAATGGCCAGGGCTGGGCCAGGCCAAAGCCAGGAGCCAAGAGCTTATTCCAGGTCTCTAATGTGTGTACATAGGCCCAGTGACTTGGGCCAACTCCCACTGCTTTCCCAGGCACATTAGCAGGGAGCTTGATAGGAAGTGGAGCAGCCAGGACTTGAACCGGTACCCATATGGGATGCCAGCGCTGCAGGCAGTCGCTCTACCTGCTACACCACAGTGCCTGTCCCATGGTGAAAATTTTAAACTTCAACCTAAAAAATCTGAGAATAGTCACCATTTTCAAAATTCTTTTTGGAGGGGCTGGTGCTGTGGCAAAGCAGTTAAGCCATATCTTGCAGTGCCGGTTTCCCATTTGGGGATCCCATATTCGAGTCCCAGGTGCTCCACTTCCAATCCAGCTCTCTGCTATGTTCTGGGAAAGCAACAGAAGATGACCCAAATTCCTGAGTCCCTGCACCCACATGAGAGACCTGGAAGAAGCTCCTGGCACCTGGCTCCTGGCTTCAGCCTGGTCCGGCCCCAATCACTCGTTGCAGCCATTTAGGGAGCAAACCAGCAGATGGAAGATTTCTTCCTCTCTGTCCCTCCTTCTCTCTCTGTACTTCTCTCTGACTTTCAAACAAATAAATAAATCTTTTTTAAAAATTCTTTTTGGAATAACTCAAACATAAAAATTTGAATAGACTGTTCCAAATAACACCGAACCAGTAATTCTAGACCTTCTTTTGTGTTACACCATTTTCTGTCACCTGAAAAAGTTTTGACTACTTCTCTTACTCTCTTCCTTAACACTTCCACTTGGTTGCAAAATTGTGTTGATTTTCTGTCTTGTCTTCCCTCTTCTGTTCCTACCCAGTGCCCTAGCATCAATCTTTATTACGTCACCCCCGTCCTAACTTCAGTTCTCCAGTGTCTACTTGCCACCAAGCAAAGCAGACACACTGCTATCAGGTAATTCTTCCTGAAGCCTGTCCCGGCCAACAGCACACATCCACAGACCCACCAACTGACAGGGCTGACCCATGAACAGTGCCAACACTTGCTACCTGTTCCTAACCCGCCCCGAAGTCCATTCAAGTCTGTCTGTCTCCCGACGCTGGGTTCAACTCCCCACTGAAACTCTGCTTCTACCCCTTAGCCATGACCTGTGTAAACAGCCCCCAGATCCAACTCAAATTTATTCCTAGGGCTCCTCCAGCTTCAGACTGTCTCAGGCAGGGCACTCTATCAGAACAGGAGTTCAAGGTTGGTTCCATGGTGTAACGGTGAGCATTCTGGACTCTGAATCCAGAACAGGAGTTCTTACCTGAGAAGCTAGCCGCTAGCTCTACTCTCCAGGCTCCGCCTAAGTCCGCCCACATCACCCTGCAAGGGTTGGAGGGACAAAAGAGAAAACTCACATAGTATGGCAGAGAGTAAGACACTTCAGTGCCTTTCCGTGGTGACCCACTGCCAAATAAGTCAAGGGCCAGAGTAAAACCACTCTAACCGACCTTTTCAGCTTCATTCCCCACATCTCTACTTGCCTTCTATGGTTTTACGGAGGAGCACTGTTACTATTTTCTAAATATACTTTATATTTTTATATCTCTGTAACTTTGTAAAATTATTTCTGTCTCAAATATCCCTCCTTATCTGCCTGACTCCAACATTTTCACCCGTTCTTACAGAGCCAGATCTATTACATGTTAACTCTATTTCTAAATATGTTTTGGAATGCCCTAAAGGGAATAATATGTCTTTTTGAAAATTCAGTAGTACTACTATATTTATGTTATTGTGGATTTTCTTAAATATTTAGAACATGTTTATTTATTTTCATCTATGTGAATCACAGCTGGTGAGAGTGAGAGTGAGAGAGATCTTTCATGTGCTGGCTCATCCCTAAAATGATGCAACAGGCTGAAGCCAGGAACCTGGAACTCCATCTAGGTCTCCCACAAGGGTGGCAGAGGCTCAAGCACTTGAGCTATTGTCCTCTGCCTCCCAGGATGCACCAGCAGGAAACTGGATTGGAAGCAGAGAAGCTGGGACTTGAACCAGAACTTTGATATGGTATGTGGGTGGCCCAGGCAGTGGCTTAACCTACTGCCCCACAATGCCTGCCCCCATTCTTGTGGATTTATAATTCTTCGCCTGTGTTTTTGTTTCAGACTCTTTACTAGACCATAGGAAACCTGTGGGCAGGGGCTGTGCCAAACAGATCCTTGTGTCATTCATTGCACCTAACAGTTATTCAGTATTTATTGAATTATTGAGTATACATCAACAATTGCCTATTAAATAACACACCAAGTGGCCTACCCCAGGAGCATCATCTTAACATAATTTTTATAAAAGTTTCATTAACCAAGGATGCATATTCATATACATAAGGTAATTCAGAATTTAAGAATAACTATGCATAGTAAAATAAAGGCAAATATCTTAACACATTTAGGAGAAAAATACAGAAGGAAAAAAATTACAGCCAACAATTAGGCCTCAGAAAATTTCCACCCTCTTATGTAGAGTGTATCTGTTAAGCCTAAAGGTCAAACACTAATGATCAAAACCTGAATAACAACTTGTAAATTAATGAACAAGGGCCTTGTTCACAAATTAAGAAAGACTGTTCTGAAATTAGACTCTACACCTTGATTACAAGTGCCTTTGCAAAGTGTGACTTTAAAGCAAAGAACAGACTATAACTTGTGGTAAATTATTCAAGGGAAGGGAATGTGTTTTATCCATCTTTGTGTCTGATGAATTAAAATGGAAAGACACTTACTAAAATCAATATGGCCATTTAAATTACCGTTGTCCTATTTAAAACAACTCACCCTGAAAGATGGATGCACTATACAATAATTTCTTCCATCTCTGAGAGTATGCAATTGTTCTCCACTCTCTATGGAATGAAGTTGACTCTCTTTAACCGGAAATTTAAGTCCCTTCACTATTTTCTTTTCTTTTCTTAGTCTTAAAATTTTCATTCCTTTTCTACTTTTATTTCCCACTTCTTTCTTTCAAGCATCTTATCTGTCAGTCAAATTGAATTTCCTGATTTCACACTGGCTTGTCTCTGTACCTCTGGTTATTTGTCAATTTCTTATGTCATTTATCATTTTCTTTCTTGCATTGTACCTTACACACACCTTGTTTTCCTTACTAGACTGTAATTCCTCACGTCAGAGACCATGTCTTACATGTCTTCATATTTTATAACCTAGCACAGGGCCTGGCACTTGGTAGGCATAAAAAATTATGTTAAAGGAATACTTGAGGTATGAACAATACCAACAAAGCTCAAAACTGGGAACTCGCTTTTGACAAACAATAGAAGAAAATTATTGCCTTAATTTCATATAGCAGTAGGTTTTAAATATAAGTGAGCATAAGAAATACCTGAGAAACTTGTTAAAAAAAATCTACATTCTTGCTGTTACAGGGGACTGGAAGGAACACCACGAGGCCACTGTAATTATCTAATAAGAAGCAATTATCTCCTGAGCGGCGGTTGACAGCAAGGGGGCAGAAAGAATCAGATGTAAGAGAATAATGGCACACTCCTGGCAATGGGAGTTACTATCAAGCTCTTCCTTTGCAGGAAAGCCATTTCTTGGCTGTTTTTTCTTACACGAAACCTTTGACTTCTAAAATCAAGATGACAATCATGTGTCCATTTGAAATTCCACTCACTCAAATGCACACAGGGAAATAGTAATTTTTCTCATAATATTTTTCAGATATGTTCCATGTTTCAAAATGCACAATACATAGGCTGAACCATAGAAACTTTTTATCCAATACAGCTCTTTGAGAGAAATGTTACTATGGACTAGGAATTGCAAAAGATAAGCTGTGGTTATAAAGCAGCAAGGCACTGAGAGAACTATCCTATTTTCTTTAGATTATTTCAAACAGAAGATATGAATTGTAGGAAGTAAGACTTCAAGTGGTTAAGAAGAAAAGAGTTCTGTCTTTCAGAAGTTTGTAAAATGCCAGTATTCTAAATTTCATACACTGAACTCCTTAGGATAGTCCGATATAGTACACAATATCTGTCACTTCTCTATCCATTTGGCAAAGACTTCAGAGAGACAAATGTTACAGAGGCTCAAAAATGGAGACTTCTGGAAAAATGACCAAAGCCAGAAATAAAGTTGTACTAATTAGAAAACAAATAATTAAATG
Organism: Lepus europaeus; assembly: GCF_033115175.1. Classification (NCBI taxonomy): domain Eukaryota; kingdom Metazoa; phylum Chordata; class Mammalia; order Lagomorpha; family Leporidae; genus Lepus; species Lepus europaeus. The sequence continues at coordinate 56,670,618 of NC_084833.1, read as the reverse complement.
GCCAAACCCGAATGTTGTGTGATGCTGACAAGAGATAAATTTCTAAGGCACACCATCTGTTTTACAGTTTTTGTCTTGCTGTACTACAAATCTATTCAGTACGGTTTTTGCAATGATCTAGCTGTTAACTCATTTGCACAATTACTTTAGGCCAGAAATAATTATTGCACTGAATCCTTTGAGAGATCAACACATTCATAGGAGAGGGCAGAGAGAATCCATTCTTGAGTGAAGATTTTTTTTTTTTAGCTCTTAAAAATGTTATTCAAAGAAATGACTAGAAATTACCAAAGGAAAATGAGGGAATTTAAAAGGAAAGTGATACCACTAAATGTTTACGGCACCTAAACATATCTGTGCTTCTCCTAAATGTTGTAGTGCCTAAAGGCATGTTGCAGGGACCTCTTCTCCATCCATATTTTCTTCTTGACTTCTCTCTCCAGCTCACTGGATTTACATGGCATCTATATACTCATGGTTCTCAAATTTATAACTCTAGCTCAGATTTGTCCAGTTTCAGATTCACGTATCCAATTATCTATCTGATATCTCTACTTGGGTGGAGAGAGACATTTCAAACTTATTGTATAATTTCAAACTTGATTCACCACTACTACTCAGGGAAAAAAGAAGATTCTGATTCTCCCAAAGTGTTCCACATCTCAGTAAATGGCACAATAATACAACCAGTTTTAGGACAAAACTTAGATGTCATCCTTAATTCCTCCTTCATTCTCATTCCTCATCTAATCAATCACCAAATTCCATCAAATTATGCCTCTAAAAATACTTCATGTGTATTTCTCTCCATCTCTATTGCTACCTCCCTTTCTCAGCTACTATCATCTCCCAATTAAACTACTTAAATATCTACCTGATCTCCTATTTCCAAGCTATTTCCCATCTAGCAGCCAGAGTGATCTTTTAAGATTATAATTATATGGTAAGTTACATTTCAAATGTAATTATATCTCATATCACCACTACCTAACACAGTTCTAGCAAATAATAGATCTGTAATTTTATTCACAGATGAATACTGCTTAGTAACATTCCCATGCATCTCTATTAATCTCCAACGTCAGTTCTCATACATTATCTGAGATACCAACAGACTTATTTTCTGAATTGATCATTTATTGAGTATTGTATTAATTGGGACTGGGTTCAGTAGCATCTTTTATAATGTCTTAAATAGGATGGAAATTTGTTTCCGACTAATATGAAGAAGTATGGAGGCTGGAAGTCAAGGGTTGGAATGGTAGTTCTATCAGCCACAGGTCCTGGTTCCTTGCATCCTGTTGCTCTGCCACCCCTACTTTTTATAGATTCCACTGTTGGTCTAATGAGGCTACAAACCCCAGCCGTCACATCTGCATTCTGGTCACCAGTAATGAGGAAGGGCATAAGCAACGTCATAGCCTCTCCATTTAAAGATACACTTACATGTCATTGACCACCATGCTAACTGGCACAGAAGACGGAGGAATAGAGCCTTAACTGGAGAGCAATGTTGCTAAACTAAAAGTCAGGATTCTAATTGCTAGAGCAATAGAAAAGAATAAATACTGAGAGGTAAGTGGCAGCCTCTTTCAAAGTTCCTATTTGTGACCAGGTAATGTCCTAGGTCTGGGGATAGTGATCAGTAAAGATTTCAAATGAGGTAAGACCCATGGCTTGGAGATGCTGGCTTTTCTGGGTACTGGAAGAGTCCCTGTATTCAAAGAGAGGTGAATGGTTCCAGAGCCTTACGTCATGGAACTATCGAAACTGCTTCAATATTCCACAGTGTTAATAATGGACATTTCTCAATTGTGTTCTACTGGACATGATACTTGTATAACACTGAATAAAGCATCGTTCACTTAAACCTCTATCTATCTATCTATCCATCCATCCATCTATCCATCTAGGTCATGGTAACAGTTCTAACAGTAGGAAAATATCCATTTCAGAAATATGTTAAGACACATTTTTTTTTAAACTTGTCAAAAGGTGAAATTCACTGACTGTTTTTAGAAAACTATCTATAGAACTACAAGGCCAAATGAAAAGAAGCCACCAGTGATAGCAAGTCTGAGAGAGAAGAAACAACACCGTGACTCACTGTTAACCACTGGTTATCAAGGAGTTCCTTAGCGGTGATTCTGTGAGCAGGATCTACTTTCATGAGCTGTCTCAAAACACTTTTAGCTGCAAATAAGGGAAAATGTTAAAAATTCTCATCTGTCTTAATTAATATATATATTCCAATTTATTTAGAGTTAATCTGTACCACATGAAGGAAAAGGTGTTAATTATACAATAAATATCAGCAAAACTGGCTAATAAATAAAGATTAAAGTCTAAAGTGAAAGTTTTTTTTTGTTTGTTTGTTTTTTTTGACAGGCAGAGTGGATAGTGAGAGAGAGAGACAGAGAGAAAGGTCTTCCTTTTTGACATTGGTTCACCTTCCAATGGCCGCTGCGGCCGGCTCATCGCGCTGATCTGAAGCCAGGAGCCAGGTGCTTCTCCTGATCTCCCATGCGGGTGCAGGGCCCAAGGACTTGGGCCATCCTCCACTGCCTTCCCGGGCCATAGCAGAGAGCTGGCCTGGAAGAGGGGCAACCGGGATAGAATCCGGCGCCCCAACCGGGACTAGAACCCGGTGTGCTGGCGCCACAAGGCGGAGGATTAGCCTGTTAAGCCACGGCGCCGGCCCGTGAAAGTTGTTTTTAAGATTATTTGAAAGGAAGAGTGACAGAGAGAGAAAGAGAGAGGAAGAGATAGAGAAAGATCCTCTGTTCATTGGTCTATTCCCCTAATGACCCAACAGCCAGTACTGCGCCAGACTGAATCCAGGAGCCAAGAACTTCCTCAGGGCTTCTCACCTGGGTGGCTGGGTGGCAGGAGCCCAAGCCCCTCGGCCAGCCTCCGCTGCCTTCCCAGGCACATTAGCAGAAAGCTGAATTGCAAGCAGAGCAGCTGGGACTCGGACCGGCACTCTGAAATGGGATGCAAGCAGCACCTTAACCTGCTGCAACACAACGCTAGCCCATAAAGTTAAGTTTTATTACCTAGATTACCTCGTTATTGGTCTATAGTTAGAAATTAGCTAGATGATGAGCAAATTTTGATTTTTACTATGGACTTTGTGGTTTTGTGGATTTTTTGATTAGGAACAATCAAAGTGAAGACCTCTTTGTTTCTATAAGTAAACAGTGTTTATTTCTGGGGCCAACATTGTGGTGAAGCAGGTTAAGCCATAGCCTATGACTCTGGCATCCCATATGGGTGCTGGTTCAAATTCTGGCTGCTCCATTTCTGACCCAGCTCTCTGCTAATGTGCCTGGGAAGGCAATGTAAGACGGTCCGAGTGCTTGGGCCCCGCCCATCCACATAGGAGACCCAGATGGAGTTCTCGGCTCCTTGATTTGGCCTGGCTCAGCCTGGCCATTGTTGGCCATATGGGAGTGAACCAGCAGATGAAAGATTGTTTGCATGTGTGCAGGCTCTCGCTAACTCAGCCTTTCAAATAAATATTTTTTTAAAAAAAAAACAGAGTGTTTATTTCCACAAGTAAGTTTAATGACTAAACAGAGATCTCAAACATTTGAATTACTGGCCAACTTTCTTATATTATTTATATTTGCTTTGGTAAATTATAAAAATACCTTATACTTACCATTTTCACTTATGGAATTCCAGACTGGATTTTCAAAATGTAATTCTCCTTTTTTTATTAACTCAAAAAGTTTCTCTTCTGAGCTTGCCATAAAGGGTGGATCTCCACACAGCCTACAACAAAGACAATCATCTTATTTAAATTTAAAAAATCAGAACATGGCTACTTATTAAAACTTAATTTTCCACAAAAGTCAGGAAGAGTGGTGCTTCATGTTTAAGTAAAGAGTAAGAAGAGATGGGAAACTCTTTGGATATCAAAATGGCAGCAACAGGACTGTCCAAGATTAGTGCTAGGCTCTTGTCTCAACATGGGAAGAAATGACCCAGAAGAGGACATGCAAGAGTACTCCCAAAAGTTTGTGGAAAACAATTAAAAAATATGTAAATTTTGGTGCAAAAAATTTTAAATGCATGCATACATGGGGTCTTCAAAAAGTTCATAAAACATACACTGAATAGATTTCAAAATTTTTTGCACCAATATAAACTCATCTTTTAATTTCATTTTCCATGAACATATATCCTTACATACATTTTATCTTGAAACCTCCAGGTTCACAAATGATCCAGTGTTCTTCCAGGTAGGAATACACTAAGCTTAAATGGTGCTGAAACACAGGAAAGTGTGGGAGTTTAAATGTACAACAACACTGACAGCTAACAGGAGGGATATACTTGGGTGTGAGCAAAGGTAAGGAAATGGCAGAAGGCAAATTAGACCCATGGAAAGACACAATGAGCTATCAAACTGACGATCATGTAGGAATTTTATGCATGGTAAAATACTATACAAATAATAATAATAATAATAATAAACAAACCAAGAACAACCTGGAGAATTATTATAGGTTTTCTGTCAAAACCAAAAAGCCAACACAATGGTCAATGGTATGTAAAATGAAAAAGATCCAGATGAGAAAAATGAGATGATGAATTTGTGCTTCATCCTAAAAGGGTGAAAGTTGAGTGTACATAACAAACACCATCAGCAGAAACGTGAGCCGTGTGCACAAAGTAAGCACGGGCTTGTCCGCACACTCTCTAATGCAGAACTATGGGTCTGCAGGGTTGTTTTTTTTTTTTTTAATTCACAGAAAGGGAACAAATGTCATGTATTTCATATGCACAGTGTTAAGAGCATAATGTGACTTCACACCCTCCTCCCCTCTTCTCCCTCCCTCAACAGAACATGGCAAGCCTCTGAAATCACTGCTTCAATAGGTGATCTGGCTGAAAACCACAAGAACATGCCTAAAAGCTGAGTTCAGTTCTTCATAGCCCATCCTCCACATGTCAGTCATCATCATTACCGCCAGCCTCAGCAGCTGAGGGCAAACCTGTAGCCAACAACTAGATTGCCCAGTGACTATATTCATCACGGAGGTAGTCTATTCTCAAACTCCCAACTTACATAATTACAGTACACTTCTCAGACCACAGGTCAACTGTGTACATAAGGGTAATAATCTAAATCTTTTAATAGTTACATTTTCATTGGTTTTCTTTATACTTTAAGTTATTTAAAAATCGGACTCATGAATATCTTCTGGATAAGTCGAAGTTTGATAAAGACTTTTCATAATGATGACGATGATGATAAAAATGACAAAAAAAGTTTGGCTTTTTTTCCTAGTAGTCTATCAAATTAGACTGGAAAACAGAGCTTTCAATTTACCAATGGATTCCTGTTAGGAGATCAGAATTTATCAAAATGTTCTGCTAATTCTTGTTTTAATACTTTTTATTTCTCCAGCTCATTCTGACCCTCTTCTCTCTCATTGTACTCATCTTGCCATTGTTTAGTTTTAAAATGCAATAAAAAAGCCATCAAAAACAAAAAAGCCAGGAAAATGGCCTTATGGACAATTACTATCTAGTACACCAAGTCCAGGCCAGCAGCCCAGCTCATTGAGCCTGTTATCAATCAGTGATATGCACATCCACCAAGTTCTTAGCTGCCCCTGAACTGCCAGATGAGGCTGCAACCATAGCTTAAGGGCTACATTTTAAAAACTCCGCTTTTTTCTGCCCTTTGCAATTTTATTTACACAAAAATGTATCTAATGGTTGGTCAATCAGCAGCATACAAAATTTTATGACAGCAATTTAAGGCACATCCAGAAAAGGGAATCCAGGGCATGAAGAATACCTCTTCAAGCCCTCCTATTATTTCTATTGCACTTAGAGGAATCAAAACAGCAGAGGGTAGTAACTATAAGGAGTGTTTGTTAATTTCACTCTCAGAAAGTACTGTTATCATCGTCTAATTGTAGAAATAAATCAGAAGTATCTGATAAACAAGACAACAATACCCCTGGAGAAGAAATGTTTGTGCTTGTGGTGAGGGAAACATCTATATTCTACATCTATATCTATATATCTATGACATCACTGGGCTCACACAGACTAATAAGTACTGATTAGCTAAGCAGGTGTCTACAGTAAAGAAAAGAAGATTCCATGAGGGTGATAGGCAGCCACACTCTAAAGCAGAAAATTAATTCTATCTTAAAGAAAAAGAAAGCTTTTCAAGAAATGTAATACACTCACTTTTCTTAACACCAAATTCAAAATGAGAGGCTAAATACACCATATGAATTATGTAATATTATGTTTGACTTGTGTTGTCTTGAAAGTTTTAGGAGTAAAACAGACTAATTTAAAAGTTATATTTAAGGCTGGCGCCGCAGCTCACTAGGCTAATCCTTCGCCTGTGGCGCCGGCACCTTGGGTTCTAGTCTCGGTTGGGGCACCAGTTCTGTCCCGGTTGCTCCTCTTCCAGTCTAGCTCTCTGCTGTGGCCCAGGAAGGCAGTGGGGAATGGCCCAAGTGCTTGGGTCCTGCACCTGCGTGGGAGACCAGGAGGAAGCACCTGGCTCCTGGCTTTGGATCGGCGCAGTGCGCCAGCCGTAGCAGCCATTTGGGGGGTGAACCAATGGAAAAGGAAGACCTTTCTCTCTGTATCTCTCTCTCACTGTCTAACTCTGCCAGTCAAAAAATAAAAAGTTATATTTAAAGACCAAGGCTCAGATTTTTTACATTATGATTCTAATTGACACAAAACAATGATCAAAAATTTTGTGAATACTTTTATACTTTAAACAATCTAAGCAATGATGTGTGTTAACCAGCTGAGTTACAGCTACAATCACATCATGCAATTTCTACTGAGTACTCCATTTCACAGAGCTGTGAAAACCTAACTTCTGTGATGTTGATACTTAGAAACGATCTGGAAGAGGTAGTACATACTGAAATCCTCAATATGACCATAAAACTAATGTAGCATCAACACAAAAACGTTCATCTTCACCAAGAGGCAGAACAATGGCCACTAACTTTTCAGAACACCTCTTAGACAATTCACTTAATTCAATTTAACAAACATATTGAGCACTGAATATGTGCCTACTATTGCATCACATACCAGAGATGGAAAGATGCAAAGATGAATAATATAAGATCTCTGTCCTTCATGGAATTTAGGGCAAGGAAAACTATTCTATCTATCTATATATCTATATCTATATCTATACACACATATATATATACACATATGTCTATAAATTTAATCTAGTCTTAAAAGCTTATTGCTCACACAACAAAAAACATTAATTCTATCAAATTTACATATATGCAAACCTTCCTATTTTAAATATTCGTATTTTTTCTTTCTTTCAATGTTCCTGTCTTGCATGTATTTTGGTATACAGGCTTAAATCCTCTATTTAATGTGAGGAAGAAACACTTGCATGGTAAATGCAGTAACTCTGCCTGTGCAGGGTAGGAGTTAGAAAACAGAACGTGAAGCCAGGAGAGAGATTTGTAGAGGAGAAGAATACATGCGTCCCAGGGGTGTGCACTGCTGGGTGTCTGAGTAACGCAGAGTGCCGGGGAGTCACCAGAGCACAGGGCAGGTGCTCGGGAAGCCACAGCCACTGAAGACTGGAAAGGCACTGGAGTCAGGCCGTGAAAGATGTGCTAAGCCACACCAAGGCAGGGTGCTCTGGTATTTTTCTGTAACCAGGAATAATCACCAGAGGTCTTTAATAAGGAACACAGTATGACCAGATTTGTTATTCAGAAAGACAACTCTGACAGCAGCGTGAAAGGGGAACTTGGGGAGGGTGACCAGAGGCAGGGACAACAGTGAGAGTGACCTAGGAATATTCTAGAAAGGAGAAATGACACAAGTGAAGAGAAAGCACAGAATAAGACACTTGAAAGAAAAAATGAACAGGACACGGGGTTCGACTGAACCTTGAGTGGCAGGGAAGGAGAATAACAGTGACTAAAGTTTTCCTCAGTGTTAAAAGAACTGGAAACTACAGAATTCCCCCTAGATTCTCAATGTGCCCACTTCCAATGTATGGCCTGTCCACGCTGGCAGCTCTAGTGCCAGTGTGCAGCACCTCCCTATAACTAGTGGGCTACAAGGGGATCTCCTAAGAAAACACAAGGAGGCCTTTGGTTCGTAGCAAGGGCTCAGGAAGATGCTAACGACAATTTTTCACTTTCTGCAGATCATACAGTGTGCTGTTGCATTTACAGATCAATGAAAAGCGAAGCTGAAGGTTATACATGTACAGTATAAAAAAATCTAAAGGATGTCCCTGACAACTACTTCCCAATTGGTTTTTAAATCACTTTCTAAAAAACATGTATTGCTTAGTTCTAATCTGAGATCTATCATCCTACTTTCAGAGACCATCCATTCATTTTAAACTGCACATTTAGCAGGCTACTTACAAAATGTACATTATGACACCTATGCTCCAAATGTCACACTGCTGGCTATAGTCGTGGGCATTGATAACTTCAGGGGCTGCCAAACAAGTAGAAATAAAATAATATTAATAATATAATAAATGACTTTTAAATGCTTAAACACAAAGCATAAAAAATGTGCTGATTTGTTGTAATTTATTCCCCACAGGGGAAAAAAGAACCAACAGCAGATGTTAAATGAATAATGTACCGGCCTTAACAATTGATGTCATGTATCCTCTCTTCTATCATTTAGCTCCTAATGGAACGATGGCATAAATTATATAACTAAATGTACTACTCCTTATTCCTTTGAAATTGTTAAAAAAGATTTTGCAAAGATTATGTTGTTACAGTAGAAGACAACAATATCTTAGTCCTTTCTGAAAAACAGAGCTGAATACATGCCTTAAGTAGACGTAATTTAACAGCAAGCCCAATGTGTAGAAATCTGGATTCAGAGAAAAACTAAGATAAATGATTATAAATCATTTTAGCAAAAGAACAATAATAATAATAATAACATAACACTACTCTGATGAGATAGTATGAATTACTTCCCACATTTTCTGAATGAGAAAAACCAAGACAAAGAGAAAGCTCCTATAAGACTGGATCAAAAAGCCAACAGACCCAGCGTAAGAGCTGAGATCCAGGTATTCCTGACTCCCCAGCTCTGTGCTCCTGCATTACAGAAATGCTCCCAACAGAGTTCCCTTAAACAATAACTCAAATTAGGACCATTTTTTTCAACTCTAAGGGTAGCACATTTTTTAGTTATTATATTTTCTTATGAAAGCTTTTTTTTAAAGTTACATATGATACTGTAAGAACATATCATATCTCTAAAGCTAGGATCAGATATCTTTGTTGAAAGAAAAAAGTTACAAACATAAAAAGATTTGTATATGTTTCAATAGAACTTTAAAATATTCATGCAGCATTTTGCATAAATTAGATTAAGAATAGATGAGACATTTGACCCCCTGTGCCCGTGAGAAACTAAGGTTCAGATACATGACTGAAGACTCCCAGCCAGAGTGCCTCCTCTACACAACGGGCAGCTCCAGGTCTTTATTTTAGAACACAGTTTCAATATCCCCCCTCACACCTTTCACACAACTACACACACACATACACACATCGTTTACAATAACTAGTCACAGAAAATGGATTTCATTTCCTCTTTCCCCCTCTGCCTATTGTTAAAGGTACAGCAACAAAAAGAGGTCAAAAGGTAAACAGAATAAAGAAAAAGAGAAAAGGTTAACCTATCATCAACAAACTGAGTCCTTTGTCTCCAAATGATTGAAAAGTTGCTAATTAATATTTCCCTTTAAGCAACTATTTGTATTCTTTAACTCTACTTAAAGTCTTCAGCTACTAAATCATTAGAGTTTACGTTATCCTATGGCAACGCCTTCGCGGCAGGGGCTAATTCTCTGATTAGACTGAATGAAGGATCTCCACACTGGTGCATCACACAGCAGGGGCAAGGAATTCCTACTTTCCCTCTTTCAGAATCTTCTTAATTATCAGGAGCATTTCTACTTGTACTGTCATTCCAGCCCTCATAAGGAGGCAGAAGCCAGAATAACTGTGCCAAGGAGCCATTTAGGAAGTCAGCAAAGCTCCACAAACCATCTGTCTTCTCTCTTGTTCTCTCACTTGTTATCAGTGTAGACAACTAATAAGCAGGCATAAAACTCAGGGTGCTTGGATATATTTTCCCTATGTAACTACAGACCAGATGTCTTTTGCCAACAGAGGAATATGAACAGAATCTAAAGCAGCCTTTTCCCAAATAAGACAAAACAATTTCAGCACTTTATGCATCAAGCAGGCAAAAAAAAAAAAAACCAATACTTCTCAGCAATAAAAATGAATAAACTACATATACAACAATGTAGACAAGTCTCAAATTTATTATGTGAAACAGAAGACAGACACAAAAGACAGACAGACAGACCATTCAGATGATAAAAACTTTTAGACATGCAAAACCAAAGTGTGGTGATAGAAATTATCAGTGGTTTGGTTTGAGTGAGGGATTGAAAAGGAATCAAAGGAACTTTCTGGGGTGATAGTAATGTTTGCTATCCCCACTGGGGTGGTGATTACATAGGTGTAATCTGTCAAAACTCACAGAACTTTACATGTAAAATGTATATACTTCATGGTATGTAAATTATAGTTCTATAAAATATTTTTTAACAAGTCTACTTGAGGGGCCAGCACCATGGCACAGTAGGTTAATCCTCCGCCTGCAGCAGCAGCATCCCATATGGGCACCAGTTCTAGTCCCGCTGCTCCTCTTGCAATCCAGCTCTCTGCTGTGGCCTGGGAATGCAGTAGAAGATGGCCCAAGTGCTTGGGCCCCTGCACCTGCAAGGAACACCTGGCTCCTGGCTTCAGATCAGGGCAGCTCCAGCCGCTGTGGCCATTTGGGGAGGGAACTAGCAGATGGAAGACCTCTCTCTCTGTCTTTCCCTCTCACTATCTGTAACTCTACCTCTCAAATAAATAAATAAAAACCTTTAAAAAATCTACTTGAAATACAAAAAGAAATACAAAAAGTATCATCTTAGTGGATAAATTTAATAACTCTTTTTTAGAGGTAAAGAGAGGCAGTAAGCAAAAATAATATGGAAAATCTGAATCACATGGGTTTCATATTTGATTTAATAAGCACACACAGAGAAATATGTATGCTCAAGAAACCAGGAACATACACTTTTCAAATATCCAATGCAACATCTGCAAGAATTGATCATGTGTTCATCACATATGAAATTCCTAAAAGTTTTAAACTTTTATGACATACTCACCCATTATGATGAAGAAAACAAGACAGAAAACCCAAAAGGCTAGAGAGACTAACCCACCTTTACATGAGCACCAAACATATCCAACCACCTGGGTAAAGTCTTAAATCTACTTTTAAATAATACTTGGATTAAAGAATAAGACTAAAACTAAAATCATAGTGTATTAAGAGATGGATCACAACCAGAACACTGTACGACAAAGGAAATATTCATAGTACTTACAGGGAAACACACAGCCTTAAATGCATTTACTAGAAGATAAGACTGGAGACAAACAAGGATTTAATTTAGAAAGTTAAAAAAATAAATTAAAAGGAAGTGGAAAAAAAGAAATTCAGAAACACAAAAGTAGAAATTGATAGGGAAAAAAATCAACATAAGACATGAGCTAGTTCTTGAAAAGCCCAATATTATTCTAACTGCTAACAAACTCCATCAAGAAAAACAATAATGTTCTTACAGCAAAGGCCTAAAATTGGGTACTAAGTACCAGGCATCATGCCAATGCCCTTTATATTTTCTTATCTAATTCTCATATCAATCTGATAAGAAAGACATCATTATTCTCTAAATACTTCCTATCTCCCCCTCCTTCTTAATTTTCCATGCTTAGCACTCTCACACACCAGGCACTTTCCTGTTTGTTACATTAAGGCAAACCATGTTTATGTTTTTTCTGCTGTTGTATTCCCAATTCCTACCTGATACAAAGTAAGCCTTCAAAAAATTTTTGACATAAATCACAATAAAAAGACGTATAAACTGTGAGGAAAGCAGATAGCAAGTGTAGAACCGTAATCCTGAGTTAGGTGACTTCAGGGGTTATACTGTTGTTGTTGTTGTTGTTTTTTTTTAAAGATTTTTATTTATTTATTTGAGAGGTAGAGTTACAGACAGTGAGAGAGAGAAACAGAGAGAAAGGTCCTCCCTCCACTGGTTCACTCCCCAAATGGCCGCTGCAGCCGGAACTACACCAATCTGAAGCCAGGAGCCAGGTGCCTCCCCCCACCACCTGGTCTCCCACGCGGGTGCAGGAGCCCAAGCACTTGGGCCATACTGCCTTCCCGGGCCACAGCAGAGAGCTGGACTGGAAGAGGAGCAGCCGGGACTAGAACCCGGTGCCCATATGGGATGGTGGCACCCCAGGCAGAGGATTAGCCAAGTGAGCCATGGCGCCAGCCCCAGGGTTATACTGTTAATTTCATATCATATCATCTTTTTGAGAAAATCAGGGATTAACAGGGGGATATAACCACAGAATTAATTATAAGTGAATACAAAAAAAACAAAATCTCAGCAGGATGGAAAATTTTCTAGAAAAGTATAAATTATCACAATGATTCAAGATATAAAAAATGTGAATAACCTATTATAAATTGAAAATACAATAGAAACTGTATTCCCGAAATGGTATCAGGACCAAATAATTTTAAGAGGAAATTCCAAACCATTAATAGATAATGTTTATTATTCAAAAAGTTCACGAACATATAAAAAGTGAAAATTGTTTGTTTTTTAAATGAGGCTACCATAACTGTAGCATCAAAAAAGACACAGGCAGCACAAAAACCAGAAACAAGCTGCAATTAAATTTCTCAATAAAGTAAACAAACTGAATAAAGATGTATATGAAACCAAGTGGGATTAAAACCCACAGGTTCAAGGAAGATTTGACATTTACTTTAGTAATATAATCATTTCATTAATAAACTTAAAGAAAAAAAACATATGATCATCTCAATAAGCAAAAATTTGAGTAGACATTTCAATAGAGAAAATACACAAATGACAAGTGCAAGAACAGGTGCTCAACATTTTTTTTTAAGATTTATTTATTTATTTGAGAGGCAGAACTACAGACAGGGAGACACAGAGAGGGATAGGTCTTCCATCCACTGGTTCATTCCCTAAATGGCCACAATGGAGAGAGCTGGGCTGATTTGAAGCCAGGAACTTTTTCGGGGTCTGCCATATGAGTTCAGGGGCCCAAGAACTTGGACCATTTTCCACTGCTTTCCCAGGCCATTAGCAGAGAGCTGGATGGGGAGTGAAACAGCTGGGACCAGAACCAGCACCCATATGGGATGCCAGTGCCACTAGTCGAGGTTTAACCTACTATGCCACTGTGCCGGACCCAACATCTTTAAAATAAATAAGGAAATGCAAACTGAAAACCACGAGAGACCAACCCATGTCCATTACAGTGATGATAACTGAAAAGAGTGCTATCCAGAGCTGGTGAGGGTGTGGAGAAACTATGACCCCATACACTGCTGGTGAGGAGGTAGGAGCCACTTTGGCAAACAGTTGGCAGTACCTTAAAAAGCTAAACATAAATGTAATGTAATACCCAGCAATTTCATTGTTAACATATGACCCAAATGTATAAGAAAAATTAAACCACATTTCCTCATAAAGGCTTGTGCATGGATGTTCGTAGCAACATTATTCATAATAGCCCCAAACTAGAAACAACCCACATGTTCATCGGCTAAGAAGTGGAGAGACTGAAGGGGCATATCCATTCAATAGCTATTCAGTAACATAAGGGAACAGAGGCCAGGATTTTGGTAAATATTTCCATAAGTTGTTGATATATGACAGTTCAAAATTGCTTGCTAAGCTTCTACTAGAAATTACCTTACTGGGGGTAAGAAATAATACTAAGTCAATATATGGAAATTAAAATTTAATTAACCCAGCATCAATGGGTTAAGCGGCAGTCTGTGATGCAGACATCCTATTGGGTGGCTATTTGAGTCCCTGCTGCACCACTTCTGATCCAGTTTCCTGCTAAGATGCCTGAGACTGCAGCAAAAGAAGGCCCAAGTGCAGGGACTCCTGCTATCCATGTGGGAGACCCTGATGGAGCTCCAGGCCCAACCCTGACCACCACGGCCATTTGGGGAGTGAACCAGCAAATGAAACACCTTTTTGTCTCTGCTTCTGTCTCTCTGTAGTTCCACCTTTCAAATAAATAAAACTAGAATTTGGTCCATTAACAAAAAGAAGAAGAAGAAGATGCCAGAAAAATAACAAAAATTCCAAAAATCTTTGAAGGTACCAACTATGAGAAAAACGCTAGAACAAATGAAATTATTTGACCAAAGAAGAGAAAAAGTAGCTCAGTCAAGGGTCATTAAGTCATCATAGCAAAATCAAATCGTTGAAGTTGTAATCTGTATTAGTTGTTCTACTACTTAAAGAACCGTTCTCAGATAACTAACGTACCCATGTAGATCGGAGTCCCACACGTGGTCTGCATCATGGCTTCACTCCTGCCTTGCTTCTTCACTGCTAGGCCAAAATCAGTCACCTGGGAGAAGAAATTCTGTCACGTGTTTTGCTGTGCCACCGCTCACTCATTCTGAAGAGAGGGCTTTCACCACACTGTAACTGCATTTAACTTCGGGGCTCCTGGTGGGCACAGGAGGCACTTACTTGTATGCTAACAAGGACCTTGCTTCCCCCACCACCACCACCCAACCTCCGTGTGGAGGGGAAACCTGGTGAAGAGAAGCTTGGTTTCTCAAATCGTGAGAGAAAACCCATGATGCTGATTATTCCTGCTTTTCTCTAATTAAACTCACCAGTTCAAAACAGGAAGTTGCATCTTGAAAGAAGGCATTTAACTTTTCCAGATAACAAAGTTGCTTTTAAAAAACTTCTTTCACTATAAAATACATTCTGGCCTTACCATACTTATCTTTTTTTTTTTTTTCCTGAAACTCAAGTTATGTTCCAGTTTAAAGCACTGTTATAAATGCAAATAATTATCCTTATCAGCACTCACTGACACTCTCCTTTTTGTAATTATTCACAATTGGTAAACATTATCTCTTCCATACTATTTCCTTTGTGTTTCAAGAGTATACTAATTAAAACAATTACTACACTATTAAGAACTGTGCGAAGCAAATTAACAGGAAAAACCAGCAACAGCACAGTGTAGCTGCTTGTGTAACTGCTGTCTTCCTGCTCAGTTCTAAACCTTGGTCACTAAGCATGTGCTTATTAAATATTCATCATGTGCCCTTGTTGTGTTCCCCAAGTTGAAACACTCTTGAGCTAAAAGCAGAAAAACAGGCACATTTATTGATCATACAACCAAATAAAGGGGCTTGGTCCACACACACTGAATACAAAGTTTTCAGTGTTTACAGAGTAAGAAAATGTTCCTATTAATATTTTTCTAGGTAGGTGAATCAATTTCTCCAGTTTTCCCAAATATCTCACTTAGAGCACTATGATATGGAATTTTCCCTACAGAAAATCTATACAAATATCAAATATTTTTAGTTCTATAATTTAAGTTAGTTCTTTGTGGAACATCTATCCCCTCATTCAACAAATATTACCTGGACACATTCTAGGCTTCAGACACTATTCCAGGAACCAACAATGCTCTCATAGAGTTCACAATGAGACTATTTTAGAACATTCACTTGTGTAAACCAACAATTCTGTCAAACCTATTTATAATACAGGGGGATTTAATTCCTGCAACAGAGTGAGTTATTCTCAAACAACACTTTATTCCTAAATTAACACATTCATATATTTTGAAAGCAACTACTATTAAAGTGATAATAAACAATGTATCCCACCATTTATTCAATATTTAAAAAATCTTCAAGAATAAATACTAGGAATATTAATTGTGCTTAGGACATAAATATTAACACTCGGGAAAATCTTCAATGAGAAAGAAAAACTTTAGAATTAATTTAGTGTCAAAAGAGAGTGAAGGTGTGTTTTTCTCTAAATCTGTAGTGCATTTACATTAAATTGCCAGGCATAATTCTGAAATTAATTAGACTTCAGAGCATCTGTTTGCTTGCTATTAAATAATGATTTGGAACTATTCAAATGAATACGTACTTAAAAAAAACACATTCATTAGCAACATTTAACTTGTAAAATTATTCTTGTCAGTTACAACCTCTTTTATGAAATTTTTATTTTTTATCCAAGTTACTTATTTTTTGGCTGCTCAAAAGCTACCAAAATGTATCTAAAAAGAGGTTATACTGTGCCACTCTGCTATCAAACTGCTTACAGGCAAATAGTTATCACTCATTCTAATATCTTACCTTTATATTTAAGTTTATTTCATTGTTGGCATCAATAAAGCTGCTTTTAACCATTATATTTTCCAGTTTTAGATCTCTATGTACTATATCTACCAAGGAAATAAACAATTCAAATGAAATGAAGAATGAAAAAATAGAGAAGACAACAAATAGGACAAATACATCTATTTAATAAATACCCACTGCTGACCAATTTGAGGAGGCCAAGTATAAATCTGCTCCATTCTATTCTTCATTCACAAACCTCTTTCCTGCATTACTAACCTTAAGGAACCATTTTCTTTGACTTCCTCATCTATACTCATTCCCCTGCTGCCCCAACCAGCTTCAAGTGTGGCCTGGTGAATGCGCAGATGGAGCCCATTCAAAGTTATGTACTGCCAGGTAGCATCTACCCAGAGCCCAGCAAGGTTTCCCATACCCTCAGGTCCTCAAACAGAAGATTACTTCTTTATTTCTAGGCATATGCTACTATCAACATAAACATTTTAACATTGTAATATTCTGTAACTTACATGTGTGCACACACATATACCACCTATATGTACTTCAGTATACTTCTCTGTAACATCAACACACATCACTCCGCTCTATGTATATTGAAATAAGCAACCATAAAAAAAAAATTTCCTTGAGACACAAAATCTCCAGTTGAGCATGTCAGAGAGCTCAGGTAGGATTTTCATCAATCTGCAAGATAATCATTTACCCAACACTTCCTGTGCAAATAACGGATTCAGTTCATAGCCATAACAGTTATTTTCCTAGATTTAAGAAGTTGTGTGTGTGTGTGTGTGTGTGTTTAATTGCTAGACAAATGTAGGTGAATGAGCCCTACACTGACAATTACATTGAACCATCTGAAGCTTCCTTACAAGATTCCCAGGCTTTGTTCTGGGAATTTTTATTAACCCTATGGCTGCTTGTCTCTTCTTACATCAATACCACACAGTTTTAAGTATCTCATCTTTATAACAGGTTTTCACCTTCGGCACAGCAAGTCTCCCTGCTGCCTCCCTCGTTCTTTTTCATTATTGTCTTGGTGATTTCTCCCCCACTTTAGAATCATCTTATCAAGTTTTATGAAAAAATGTTAAGATTTGGTTTGGAATTATACTGAGTTTATAGCTTAATATGGGAGGACTGACATTAGCATTATATTTAGTGGTTGCAAAAATTATTTCCCTCTGCCTGGAAAATCCTCCTTTTCTCTTCTGAATTCCTGTTTCTCAGACCAAGTATGGTTTCTTCTGTGAATTCTTTCCTGACTTTCCGAATCAAATAAGGCACGTAATACTCCTGTGTTCTTCGCATTGTTCTTGGCTCTCCATTAGGGAAATTATCCTGTGGATTATGATTTGTTTTCCATAAAAGATCTTTTCATTTTTGTAACTTTAGGACCAATCAAAATGCAGTAGCTGGCCAGGAAATACCTGCTGAATGAACCAGTGGGTTTCAGTGCTAACTCTGCCACATGAAACCATGTCACCTCCATACCTATAGGGAACCAAGTTTTTTCTCCATTGTAAAATGAAAAGCTTCTAGAGTCACATGTAAGCCAAAATAACCTTAAAGAATACAAGGGAGAAAAAGCAGTAGCAGTAGCACCAAATAGCAAAGCAATTCAAATAATCAGAACAATTTTTAAATGTGATTTTAAAATGACTGTGAAATTACTGTGTATGACACTATAATGGTTGTTAAGTATCACTGTACACTTTCAAAACCCACAGAATGCGGAGTGAACCCTAATGTAAACTATGGACTTTAGTGATAGTGATAGGTCCATGGTGGTTCATTAACTGGAACAAATGTACCACTGTGGAGAGGTGGCTAGTGGAGGGAGCTATGCATATTGGGGGACAGAGGGGTATGTGGGACTCTCTTAACCTTCTGCTCAAATGTTCCATGAACCTAAAACTGCCCTAAAAATAAATTCTAAGAAGAAAAGTTTAAAAAGATAGAATATACATATTTTTAATATTATTAATATATAACTGTTTTAGAAAACTTCACCTTTATCATTGATCTGTCTGCTTTTGATTTGATAATATTAACTGCTTTTCAAATTGTCAAACAGAAATGTTCCTAACTTTATCCTTGTCTGTGTAGGATGCAATTAGAGATCTGCCTTGTTTCTAATTATAGCCATTGTGGAAAACAGTATGGAGATTCCTTAAAAAAACTAAAAATACATCCACCACAAGACCCAGCTATTCCCTTACTTAGAATACATCCTAAGGGAATGAAGTCAGTATGTGAGAGTCCTGTGCTCCCATGTTTACTGTAGCACTTATTCACAGCAGCAAAGACATGGAATCAACCTAGATGTCTATCAACGGATGACTGGCTAGAGAAAAGGTGATATATATATGTACAATGGAAGATCACTCAGTCACAAAAAAAGAAGGAAATCCTGACATTTGCAACAAAACAGCTG
Source organism: Lepus europaeus (assembly GCF_033115175.1). Classification (NCBI taxonomy): domain Eukaryota; kingdom Metazoa; phylum Chordata; class Mammalia; order Lagomorpha; family Leporidae; genus Lepus; species Lepus europaeus. Next base: position 56,651,825 of record NC_084833.1, on the reverse strand, counting down.
GAATTAAAGATCATTATGCTAAGTAAAATAAGACAAACACCACATTTTCTCTCAGATATGAAAGTTTGCATGTAATATAAAATGTGTAGAGGCTGTATTATTTGGTGTACAGACATTTATAAATAGCCTTCATTGAATTATACCCCTTACATAATAATATACTCTTCTTTCTTCATTTTTTTGATTTTTGCCATGAATCTCACATTATGTGATATTAATATATACACCTCTGCTTTCACAAAATAGTATGTACGTATATAATGTGTACCCATGAAGCAAATATGGCAAAATGTTAAAAAACTGTTAAATCTATGTGCACTCATTGAATTCTTTATACTTTTCTGCATTAAGTGAAATATTTTCAAATAAAAAGAGAAAAAATAAAAGATAAATGTGCAAATAGAGTTAAAAAGGAAAAAAATAGAAAGCAACGACATCAGTCTTCTATATTAGCAGGTATCACTTACGTTAACTATCAACCCTGAATACAATAACCTTAAGTGAAAGCGCTATGTGCATTCATGGAGTCAGTCAGTTTGATGGTCCCCTTCTTACCCTTGTTATGAAGATACGCTATAGCCGATGCAAGACTCTGAATGATCCGCCTTGTCTCGTTCTCTGAGAAATGCTTTTTCTTATCCAGAATTCTTTTGAGTTCTCCATCTTCACAAAGTTCCATCACAAGGTACATTTTCTGACAATACATATTTAAAGAGAGAAAGAGAAAGCACGAATTATATAGCTGGGGATCTTTAAAATGTTATGTATTGCATATATGATCACAATATTAATCATCAATGTATGCATTCAAAAACATTTATAATCCAATATGTACAAGATACTATACTGCATATTAGAGAAACAAAGAAGCATATAATTTTTTTACCCTTCTGAAGCTCAGCACATTTTATAATTACAATATCCTATGATAAGTGCAAATGGTTCAAAAAAACCAGGGGGTTCCAGAAGCACAGCAGCCCCTGCCTAAAGAAGGTTTACTGGGGCTGTGGTGCAACAGGTTAAGCCTCTGTCAGTGGTGCCAGCATCACAGAAGGGGGCTGGTTCCAGTCCCAGCTGCTCCACTTCTGACCCAGCTCCTTGTGAATGGCTTGGGAAAGCAGTGGAAGAAAGTGGCTCCTGCATCCACATGGGAGACCCAGATGAAGCTCCTTGCTCCTGGTTTTGGCCTGGAACAGCACCAGCAGCTGTGGCCACTTGGGGAGTGAGCCAGCAGATGGAAGACCTCTCCCTCTCTCTCTGTCTCTCCCTGTCTCTGTCTCTCAAATAAATCAGTAAATCTGAGGGGGCACAGTAAAACCAGGTCTGTGCTCTGGAATAGAAAATTATGGGTAGAGAATGGGGAGAAGAATAAGCAGAGCACAAGGCATTTGCAAAGACTCCAAAGTTTGAAATAGTTCTGGCTTTTAAAATAACAAGCTGCATTATTGCTGGGAGCACAACAGGGTGGCAGAGAGGAGTGGTGAGGCTTAAAAGAACAGGTTGGTGCCAGACTGTAAAGAGTCTTGAACATTTTGCTAAGAGAGTGCATTTTTTCCCCTCAATATGTAGTAAGGGGCCACTGAAGATTTTTTTTTAATTAATTTATTTATTTGAAAGGCAGAGTTACAGAGAGGCAGAGGCAGAGAGAGAGAGACAGGTCTTCCATCTGCTGGTTCACTCCCCAGATGGCCTCAACAGCCAGAGCTGTGCCAATCCAAAGTCAGGAGCCAGGAGCCTCCTCCAGGTCCTCAACCCAGGTGCAGGAGCCTAAGGACTTGGGCCATTAACTACTACTTTCCCAGGCCACAGCAGAGAGCTGGATCGGAAGTGGAGCAGCCAGGACTCGAACCGGTGCCCATAGGGATGCTGGCACTGCAGGCAGTGGCTTTACCCGCTATGCCACAGTGCTGGCCCCGAATATTTTTAAACTGATATCTAGGGCAGATAAAGGGTAAGTTGTATGATTTTATCAATTTTGTATTTCTCAGTGAATACTCTTACAGGTGAAGCAGGGCTCAGCACATTTTTTTCTATAAAGGCCAAATCCAATAGTAAATGTCGTGGGTCAGTCTCTTTCTCAGCTACTCAACTCTGCTGCTATAGCATGCAACCAGCCATAAACAACACAACAAAACTTTATTTATGGACTCAAACATGAGTGTTTCATACAATTTTCATATGTCATAAAATATTATTCTTTAATTTTTGATAAACACTTGGCAATGTAGAAGATGTAGTCTATGAGCCGTGCAAACACAGGCAGGAGGCCAGATTTGGTCTGCAGGTGAAGTATGTTGCCTTCTATTTATAGAGGGATATGTGAAGTGCCTTACACTTAGCAGTGAGGGTCTGTGTGGAGCACAGAATGGAAACGAGACAGAAGAAAACACATGCAAAACACCTAGGAGGACGACATGGTGGGACTGAGGGACTATGTGGGTGTGGGTGGTCAGAAAACATGGAAGAAATGCCTCTTGCACATTTGCTGCTTCTGTTGAAGCATATGAACATCACTTGGGAAATTCGAGGCATCAAATCATCTACTGAGTCAAAAAGATGCTCCTGGCTCCTGGCTTTGGATCGGCACAGCTCCGGCTGTTGTGGCCATTGGGGAGTGAACCAGCGAATGGAAGACCTTTCTCTCTGTCTCTCCCTCTCTCTGTCTGTAACACTACCTCTCAAATAAATAAATAAATAAATAGAAACACTGGTGCCAGCAGCAAAGGATCAAACTGCTTCAAATGACTAACTTATGTCCCAGAACAAAGTTCAAGAACAATTATATATTTTTTCCAATAAATAGTTTTTTTTTCCTTAAACATTTATTTAATGAATATAAATTTCCAAAGTACAGCTTATGGGTTACAATGGCTTCCCCCTCCCAAAACTTCCCTCCCACCCACAACCCTCCCCTTTCCCGCTCCCTCTCCCTTTCCAATCACATCATGATTCATTTTCAATTCTCTTTATATACAGAAGATCAGTTTAGTATATATTAGGTAACGATTTCAACAGTTTGCCCCCATATAGCAACACAAAGTGAAAAAAAAAATACTGTTGGAGTACTAGTTATAGCATTAAATAAGAGTGTACAGCACATTAAAGACAGAGATCCTACATAATATTTTTTTAAAAATTAATTAATTTTCTATGCCATTTCCAATTTAACACCAGGGTTGTTTTTTTTTTTTCATTTCCAATTATCTTTATATACAGAAGATCGATTCAGTATATAATTAGTAAAGATTTCATCAGTTTGTACCCACGCAGAAACACAAAGTGTAAAAATACTGTTTCGTACTAGTTATAGAATCATTGCACATTAGACAACACATTAAGGACAGATCTCGCATGGGATGTAAGTACACAGTGACTCCTTTTGCTGACTTAACAATTTGACACTCCTGTTCATGGCGTCAGTAATCTCCCTCGGCTCTAGTCATGAGTTGGCAGGGCTATGGAAGCCTTTAGGGTTCATGGAAAAGAAAAAAAAAGAAGAAGACCTAAATGAAAGATCTCTGTGAGTGAGATCCCAGTGGAAAGAACGGGGCCATCAAAGAAGGAGGTACCTTTCTCTGAAGGGAGGAGAGAACTTCCACTTTGACTATGACCCTGTCGGATAAAGATCAATAAATAGTTTTTTATTTTTTTCCAAAGAAAGCTTTTATTTAAGGAATACAAACTTCATGCATTTCATAAATACAACTTAGGACATAGTGATTCTTCCTACCATACCCGCCCTCCCACCCATAGTCCCAGCCCTCTTCCTCCTTGCTCTCCTATTCTGTCTTATTTTTTACTAAGATCTATTTTCAATTAACTTTATACAGAGATTAACTCTATACTAAGTAAAGAGTTTAACAAATTGTATGAAAAAAAACTAAGAACAGTTATATGACTATTAAAATATCCAACACCCAACAAAGTGAAATTCACAATGTACGGCATTCAACAGAAAACTAAGGGCATGCAAAGATGCAAGGAAATATAATCTACAATGAAGGAAAAAATAAATCAATTGAAACTGACCTAGAAATGACATAGATGAAAAAATTGGTAGAAAATGACATTAAAAGTTGTTGTAATCATATTCAAAAGAAGGAGGAAATACTGACAATGTTAAGTAGACAATGGAATATTCAAGGGATCTCCAGAGCATTCATGAAAAATGCATGTTATCAGAAAACTGTGTGAATTAAATTTTTTTGCACCAGAATACACTCACCTATTAATTCCATTTTCCATGAACTTTTTGAAGTCTCCTCATGTTAGAAAAAATCAAATTTCCACTGAAAGAAATTAACAGCACATATAATGCTAGAGAAAAAGAGATTGCTAAATCTACAGACACAGCAATAGAAGCAATATAAATGAAATGAAGAGAAAATGATTGAAAAAAAAATGAACAGAGTGTCAGTAAACAACATCCAGCAATCTAATATGTGTACTTAGAATTCCCAAAGAGGGACAGAGAAACATACAACAATATTCTAGGAAATAACGACCAAAAATGTCCTGAATTTGTTTGAAACCATAAACACAGAGATCCAAGGAACTTCATGAACCTTAAGTAGAAGAAAGATAAAGGAAACTATACAAAGGCACATTATAATCACATTGCTTAAAACTGATGATAAAGAACAACACCATTCTAAGAAGATTTGGGAATAAAAGAAACCACACACTGAAAAAGACTTTTGGTATCATTGCCATCGACTGCTCCCCTAAAGGATAACTGTGTTCTTCCATCGTTACGGAGTACACCTACAGTCTCAAGCATAAGAGAAAATCCAAATTGACTATTACTACCATAGAGATAGGTAAAAGAACAATAACATTTAATGAGATGAATGCTTCATAACCATTGTTCCATTGAATCCTTCAACAACCAGATGAGTTCCACACTATTAATAAATCCATTTTATAGTGATGAAACTGAGGCAAAGAGAAGTTGAATAACTTGTCCATGGTCCGTAGTTAATAAGTAGTGGATACAGGAGTCAAATGTACAGGCAGTGTGACTGAGAGTCCACAGGCCTACTCACTCTTTTGCAAGTACTGCCTCTGAAAAGAGAAACCCCCAAAACACAACTACTAAACAACCTCGGGGCAGCAGGGTAAATAATCCAGGCTTCAGAATAACTCTGAATGAAAATTCAAAGCATTTAAAGAGACGAATGATAACATCTAGGGGAGAAAGGAGATGAACCACATAGTTAAGTCACAGTTGACAAAATACTTTCAACATATATCCAACGTATCCATGCCAATTAGATTATGAAGCTAATCACAGAAAAGTATGACACTATTCCAAGAGGCTCTGATGGAGAAACTAAGGACCAAGGGAAAGGAAAGCCAGGTCGAAGGAAGCTCAAATCACTATTTCGTTGCGTATGAAGTTGTTCCAGCTTTAAACATTTGTCTTTAACTCCCACCCAGAACATATGACTAAAGACATGAATCTAATCTTCAGACACCTGATTATATAATCAATAATAAAATACCTCCAAAATGTTCTCATCAATCTCCAGTATACAGACTCATGCCAAGGACATGAGCAGCTATGGCCCAAAGAGATTACCTGAGAATGGAATGATATTCATTTTGTAGTAATAACAATTTTCAGAATGCAGCACCTGTTAAGAGCTTTACCTTAGGCGTCTCAAATACTTGTTCCAGATGTATGATGTGTTCATGTTTCACACTTTTAAGAATGCTCACCTCCCGTTCAAGTAACTTCACAGCAGAGCTTCCAGCCTTAATCAATGAAAGAACACAGACTTCACATACAAATATCACTCCTACACTATTCACACAGCAGTTAGCTACTCTGTAGTTTTTCCTACGCTTTTGAGAATTTCTCCTTTGAATGGTGCCTATTTGTTCCATTAGAGACACAGAAAGATAGAGGGATGAGGAGGAGATCAAAAGAGGCAGGAGAGGAAAGGGGAGCGGGAAGGGGAAGGAAGGCCTTCCCTTCACATAATCAGCCGAACCCCAACTTAACTCACTCCTAACATTGACCTTACCATGCTGGACAGCAAAAGATAAAGGCGTGAATGTTCTAGGGAGCACAAGGACTTCATTCAGGATGTGAGATAACTGATGGCTTACCACGTCATCACAGCAGACTATAACCCCTATTGTTACTGAGAGTACCCTTATTTAAGGATACGCACTGTGTTCCTGTATGGGCCTTAGTTATCCATCAGAGGGACAACAAAGGTCCTGCCCCCCAACCCTGGGCTCACATCCCTACCTTCAGTGAGGATGCACACAAATACATGGAAAGGGACTGATCGTAGGCAGTTTAACCAGCTATGGCCATTTCTGCTTCCAGTTATCTCTACTCTTTAACCTCTGCCATCTTAGAGGTGGATAGGATACTGACCACCCTACTATGGCCCATCTATGTAGGATGAAAGCACATTTTAAGTTTAACTCAAAGGATCAAGAGAAATAGGGACCACAGGAGTGAATTTTCATCTAGATTAGATATAAAAAGTTACCATTATTTTTCCTAATATCTATCTCAATTCTATTTCTCCTCGCTTCCCAAATGGTTTGACCAGTATATAATACAATGATATACATTATCTAAATCATGTAATGACTATAAATTTTATTTTGTTATATTAATGTCCTATAAACTCTCAACATCAATAAATACGTGAAAAACTTTTAATTTTAAAAGTAAGCAGGTATAGTGTCTATAAAATCCTAAATCCTGTTTATACAGCCCTACATGACACCAAAGGAGCAAAGTAAATACTACCCAGGGAGCATTTAGGAGCTACCTAGAGTCTAGATTCTAAAGCTTTCTAGAAAGTGTCTTAATTGCTTTATTAAAATTGATATGCTACCATATTAAACTTTAGAGGGATATTTGCTAGGATTTGTTTAAAAGAATACATAAAGTCTGATGTTTAATTTTGTAAGCATAATACATACATTTACTGCAGAAATCCAAGGGGGAAACATCATAGCATCATCATTTTATTTCTTTCCCAGGCACAGAAATTTTTTAAAAGTCTATGAAGCAAACAGGTGTAAAGTCTGAGGCCTTAGACTCTGAATCTTACAGAGAAGCCCAGCTGTTTCTCACTCCACAAGGAAATCCAGTAAGGAAGATAGGTGGTGGATACGAGTAAATAGGATAGTAGACAGTTGGGGGAAATTGGTTCAGACTAACAGAGCAGGTAGGAGGAACAGACAGTTGATGGTGATGAAACTGGGAATCGAATGTAAGCAGAGAACAGGAGAAAAGCATGTCAGAATGCCACCAGAGAAGGGTGCCGGGACTTATTCCTAGCTAAGGCTTCTCAAGCTCATGGCCCTGCACCATGGGAACCAGCCCTTACTCTCAATTCAGTGTGATAAAAAGGATCTATCTAACTATATTGGTTATGTTCATTCTTTCACTTGCTTTCTTCAGATAGCATTTGTATACCTGTGTTCCAGAAGAGGTCCCTTCTCAGAAGGCTAGAGAGTACCTGCACTTCAGGGGATTAGCCCAGCACTGGCCCTCAGGGTCAGAGACAGGCTGTGTTGGTGTCCATACCCACCCCACACTGGCTCTGCACCTTCACTGTGATGCTGTAATAAGCCTTACCTTTTCTTTATTCACTTTTTTGATTGCCCACTTAGTTTCTGTTTCCTTATCTGTGGCTTCAATGACCAATCCAAAGCTCCCTTGTCCCAATACTCTTCCAAAAGTATAGATTTCCTGGAGAAAAAAAAAATCAGAGTGTCTTCTTTCTCTAGTATGCATCAGGTATTACAATGAACACACGGGGCAAGCATCTGCACAAGCAGCTAAGCTGCCGGCTGGGACACCTGCATCCCACGCTGGAATGCTGGGGTTCAAGTCCCAGTTCTGCTCCCAACGCCAGCTTCCTGTGTAAGCACACTCAAGGAGGCAGCAGGTGACAGCTCAAACAATCGGGTCTCCACTACTCATGTGAGAGACTCCACCTTTGGCCACACTCCAGCCTCCATAATTGCAGGCACTTGGGGAGTGGTGCTCAGGTGGTTTTCACTCTCCGGCCAGTGGTCTCATCCTCCAGCTCTCCTTTGCCTCCCTTTTTGCTACTCGCCTCTCAAGACTTCCTGGTCCCAGCCACCCTGCATACCTCAGGGCCCCTGTCCACTGTCAACCCCCAGGTTTGAGACAGCATTCACCCTACGGTAGCAGCCCATCATCCTCCCATCCAGATAGGATCACGAGACTCCTCCACATTTCCTTCCAAGCCACAGCACTCTTCTTCCAGCTCATTCTCCACTCCATCTGCTACACTAACAAATGGCCCTCAAGACCAACCGTCTCAACAGCCCTCCACTCAGGCTATCTTATTCCATCTCCACCATTTGTTTCATCCCAACATTTCTTCTTTGTTATCGTTTGTCAAACAATCTCTTTTTCTCTCACCAGAAGATACCAAATATCTCCAACAACTCACCTCTTCTTGTTCTATATGTCAAAAACCAGACCCTAACTCTAACCTCTGTCCTCCTCTCTTCCCCTTCCATCAAGCCAGAGGACACCTGCCAGCCTCGGACTGGCAGGTTGACGTCACACATATGCCCAGAGTGTGGCGTTTTCAATACCTCTTGGTACTGGTAGATACCTTCTCTGGGTGGGTCGAGGCCTTCCCAACTACTAACAAAGTGGCACTAACAGTTTCCAACATCCTACTTCAGGAGATTAATCCCCTCTTCAGGGTCCCCGGGTCCCTCCAGACAGACAATGGTCCTGAATTTACATCCCAGGTAACTCAGCCACTTACCAAAGTGCTTAACATCCCCTGGCATTTCCATATCCCTTACCAGCATCAGTCCTCAGGAACAGTAGGAAGAGCAAACCGTTCACTAAACAATGCTCTCACCCAACTCTCCCTTGAGCTCCGCTTGGCCCAGACTACACTACTCCCACTGGCCCTGCTCTGTATGAGGGCTCTTCCAAAAAACCTCTCAATATTTCACCCTTTGAACTCATGTATGGACGTCCCCTGGTTCCTCTGACTATAACCTCTCAATCTCCACTCTTGCCACCCCATTTACCTTCACCTCTCCTCAGATATCTCCAAACAGAGTTATGGAAATATATGGCCACCTAAGACAGCGTCCCTCATATTACAATGGGAGACGAGACAATCTTCACACTTATCCTTAACCTCTGCTCCCACCAAACTACAGGCTAAACGGACCGGACCTTACCAGGATATTCTCACTACTCCTGTAGCAGCAAAGTTACAGGGAATCCCCCATGGGGTCCACCTCACCCACCTTAAGTGTTCCCCTCCCCCTCATCACACAGTTACTCCCACAGGGCCACTCCCAGCCAAGTTTGCCCAGACTCAAGTTCTATTACCAACAGCGCCCTAAAACTCAGACCTTTCTGTGCTTAATGAACCCGCTCTGAGAAACGGTGACAACCCAGCCACCCACCATTTCCAACACTGGATAAGTACTGACCCCCTCTTGTACCACTGCCAACTCTTCCTGCAACTTCTGTGGGAGGAGGATCAAACACACTCCTTACACATCCACCCCACCCCCTTCCCCCAGCTGCTCGTGGACACTGAAGATTTACACCTCCAGGGAACCTCCTCAGACTTCACTCCCTTTGAGATCTACACTTTTCCATACCTTCTCTTACTGTCTCCCTCCCTCTTCTGTAACACCACCATGAGTTTCCCGATAATCACCTCCCTTCTGCTCCTTTGTGTCTGTCCTACATCTGCACTAGCCCCAGGAACACGTTACATGTGGCAATTTCAGATTTACACCACTTCTACTCCTGCTAAATTACTTAATGCGACCTTCTGCCCCATCACCGGCTGTGCAGGTCCTATCACCTGTACCTCCATTCCGCTCAGGCCTGCAAACATAGTTGTTACGACTGGACTAGGTATCTCTTATCCCAATCTGAAGTGCATCCATATTATCTCCGCCTAACTAAAGAGAACATAGGATCATGTAACGATGCTTACTGGAATGGTTGCACATCATGGTCCTGTGCATACTACTATATCGACCACAGATATGGCCTTCCAGGAAAACAATTCTCTAAGGTCTTATCCTGAAATAAAAACACTCGATCTTGGATGCCACAGGCAGAAGACCGAGTCCAACACCTTTTAGCCTTCACTATAACTGACCTCTACCTTCAAGTCTGGCAAGATGGAACTGAGGGATCCGTCACTTTGTTTACGGGCTCCAACAGGGCCTACACTCAGCTCCCAACAGCTCCCATGGATGTGGTAGGTGATATGGTAAAGGAGTCCTCTAAACACCTGTCCCAGCTAATTAACCCAGCCAGACCTCCCTTAACGTGACTACAACTCATCAATCTGTCTCTCACCCTACTTTATCAACCATCCAATTCTACTTTACCCTCAGCCCTTTACCAACAGCAATGTTTTATATGCGCTCCCCTTCAGAAACCTACCATTGCAGATACCTTACTCACTAATGTTTCTGCTCATACAAACTCCTGTACCCCCAATCCTCAGAAAATCATCAGTCATCTTCCTCTGCATTCTGGAGGACAGGATGCAACGTGTTGGGACACAGAACAACCAATGGGCTTTTGCTGCATAACATCACCTGTGTTTATTAATATACCCGTCACTTCCACAGTTTCCTTCTGTAGCCCACTGGGAACTTCCTTTCTCTGTAAGCATACCCTATACACTTGGATCAAAAGTTCTACACCCGGTCCATGTGTATTGGTGATCCTTTTCCCTCATCTAACATTATGACTACCCAGAATTCCTTTTACGGATTAATCCTTAACTCACAAGAAAGGAGCAATCTTTCTCCCAGTCTTGGCTGGAGTCAGCTCTGCAGCTTCCTTCTCTTTGGTGGTGGTCTCAGGAACTGCTCTAGGCCACAGTGTTATATCTATTAACCAGTTCCAAGAGCAACTCCAACAACCACGAGAGGAGGTCACCAGGTCCACTGAAATTTCAGCAGACACCACTCGGGCCTCCAAAATCAGATCACCTCACTGGCAGAGATAGAGCTACAAACAGATATTGGACCTTCTAACAGCTGAAAAGGGGGGAACTTGTGATTTCCAGAGAGAACAATGCTGTTATTATGTTAATCAATTGGGCCAGGTAGAGCGAAATGTTAAAAAGCTCCAACAAATTGCCACATCTATTAAACAGTCTGCCCTAGGGTCCAGAGATTCTCTCTTCTCTTCCTCCCTATGGAGTCCCCTTACTACTTTGGTAATGCCACTCCTAGGATTATTGGCTGCTATTCTCACCCTGGCTTTTATACTACTTTGTCTGTTTAAGTGTTTATAGGAGGTGATAACAGAACAAACCAAAGTCTTCACCAACCAGGCAATCAACCAAATGCTACTACAGGGATATACTCGGCTCCCCACCAAGTGATCGCAACTTGAGATGTCATCCCACCAGTGGAGAGTGACTCATGTCACCAGGAAGCATCTCTAGAAGACGGATCATCGTCCCTCTACCCTTCCTGGACTTTTGGGGCCAATGTAATCCCATAAAACACTTGCTTTGTAAAAAACAAAAGAAGGGAATGTTAGTGAAATGGTGCCGTCTTATCTAAAGGCGCCATCTTGAGCCCTGGACGCCATCTTGGTTTCTCCAGAACCCAGCCTGGCTTACTAGGAGTCAGGTGACCAAATGGCCCAACCATAAGTGGCAGCCACACCCCCACTCTAACGGGATTCACTGTTCCCATTCCCTCACCCCTGTAAGTCTATAACAAGGTCTGTTTTCCAACCAAGGCCCCTTTTCTCCCCTCCCCCATCAATAAACCCTTTCCTTTACCTCCAGTGTTTAGTGTGTTTTGTGGTGACCTTACAACACACACAGACTGAAAGTGAATGTACAGAAAAAGATATTTCTTGCAAATAACCCAAAAGAAAGCAGGAATAACCATACTTATATCAGATAAAATAGACTTCAAGTCAAATGCAGTAAAAAGAGATAAGGAAGGTCATCATAAGATAAAAAGTTCAATCTAACAAGAGAAAATAATAATTGTAATATTTATGCACCCAATATTGGAGCATCCCTATACATAAAGCAAAAATTAATAGACTGAAAGGAAGAGATAGACTCCAATACAATAATACTAGGGAACTCTTAACACCCCACTTTCAGAAACGGACAGATCACACAGACAGAAAATCAACAAACATCAGAGTTAAATTATACCATAGATCAACTGGACTAACAAACATATACAGAATATTCCATCCAGCAGCTGCAGAATGTACATTCCTATCAAAAGCACATATCACATGGCAGGTCAAAAAAAAAAGTCTCAACAAGTTTCAAAAAACAGAAATCATGTAGAGTATCTTTTCTTTATCCAATCTTCAGTTGATGGCCATTTGGATTGATTCCATATTTTAGCTATTGTGAATTGAGCTGCAATAAACATGGGGGTGCAGATAACTCTTTCATATGCTGATTGCATTTCCCTTGGGTAAATTCCCAGGAGTGGGATGGCTGGGTCATCTGGTAGGTCTATATTCAGATTTTTGAAGTATCTCCATACTGTCTTCCATAGTGGCTTTACCAGTTTATATTCCCACCTACAGTGGATTAGGGTACCTTTTTCCCCACATCCTCACCATCATTTGTTGTTTGTTGATTTCTGTGTGAAAGCCATTCTAACTGGGGTGAGGCAAAACCTCATTGTGGTTTTTATCTGCATTTCCCTGATGACTAGTGATCCCAAACATTTTTTCATGTGTCTGTTGGCCATTTGGATTTTCTCTTGAAAATGCCTGTTTGGGGCTGACGCTGTGGTGCAGTGGGTTAAAGCCCTGGCCTAAAGCGCCGGCATCCCATATGGGTGCTGATTCTAGTCCTGGTTGCACCTCTTATGATCCAGCTCTCTGCTATGGCCTGGAAAAGCAGTAGAAGATGGCCCAAGTCCTTGGGCCCCTGCACCCACTTGGGAGACCTGGAGGAGGCTCCTGGCTCCTGGCTTCAGATCGGCACAGCTCTGGCCATTGTGGCCATTTGGGGAGTGAACCAGCAGATGCAAGACCTCTCTCTCTGTCTCTACCTCTCTCTGTAACTCTGTCTTTCAAATAAATAAAATAAATTTTAAAAAAAAAGAAAGAAAAATGCCTGTTTAAGTCCTTTGGCCATTGCTTAACTGGGTTGTTTGTTTTGTTGTTGTAGAGTTTCTTCATCTCTTTATACATTCTGGTTATCAATCTTTATCAGTTGACTAGTTTGCAAATAATTTCTCCCATGCTGTTAGTTGCCTCTTCACTTTCCTTATTGTTTCTTTTATAGTACAGAAGCTTCTCAATTTGATGTAATCCATTTGTCATCCATTTGTGAATTTTGGCTGTGATTGTGCCTCTGGGTTCTTTTCCAAGAACTTTTTGCCTATGGCAATGTCTTGCAGGGTTTCTCCAATGTTCTCTAATAATTTGATGATGTCAGGTCATAGATTTAGGTTGTAAATTTAGGTCTTTAATGCATTTTGAGTGGATTTTTGTGTTAAATGTAAGGTAGGGGTCTTGCTTCATACTTCTGCATGTGGAAATCCAGTTTTCCCAGCACCATTTGTTGAAGAGACTGTCTTTGAGCCAGGGATTGGTTTTAGCTCCTTGGTCAAATATAAGTTGGTTGTAGACGCTTAGATTGATTTCTGACATTTATATTTTGTTCCATTGGTCTATCCATCTGTTCTTTTACCAATATCAGGTTTTTTTATTATAATTGCCCTGTAGTATATCTTGAAATCTGGTATTATTCCTCCAGCTTTGTTTTTGTTATATAAGATTGCTTTAGCTATTCAGGTTCTCCTAAGTTTCCATATGAATGTCAACATCATTTTTTCTATATCTGAGAAGAATGTCTTTGATATTTTGATTGGTATCTAGCTCTTCTATGAATTCCAGTAGTCTCTTAATAGAGTTTTTTGGATCCCTTACATATATAGAATGCAAATAGGGATAGTTTGACTTCCTCCATCCAAATTTGTATCGCTTTCTTTTTCTTGGCTAATGTATCTGGCTAAAACTTCCATGACTATACTGAATAGCAATGGTGACAGTGGGCATCCTTGTCTGGTTCTGGATTTTAGTGGGAATTCTTCCAACTTTTTCCCATTCAATATGATGCTGGCTGTGGGTTTGTCATAAATTACCTTGATTGTGTTGAAGAATATTCCTTCTATACCCAATTTTCTTAGAGCTTTCATCATGAAAAATCAAATGCTTTCTCTGCATATATTGAAATAATCATATGATTTTTGTTCTTCAGTTTATTAATGTGATGTATCACCTTGATTGATTTGCAAATGTTGAACCATCCCTGAATACCAGGGATAAATCCCACTTTGAGGTGGAATGAGAAGGCCATGCCAAGGTGGCCACTGGCAAGCGAGTGTCAATTACTCAGGAATGGCTTTGAAACCCACCTGGCAATGGAGCCTGCCTGGCAACAGGCTGTGATTGGATGGCTTTGGAAACTGCCTGGCAACAGGGCATAGACCGCCTCTTGACCAGATTGGCTGGTCGTGGCTATATAAGATGTGGTTCCAACTGTAATAAACGAGTCTGCGGGCTGCTCGCCTCAAGCCTGCTTTCACTTGACTCCCGGAGTCTGTGTGTTGACTCTGCGCCTCTTGTCCCCACCACGCTGCTCCTCTCAGAAGCGAATCCACTGCAACATTGTTGAGAAATCAACGGCAACACCACTTGGTCCCGGAGAATGATCTTTCTGATGTGTTGTTGGATTCTATTAGCTAGATTTTTGTTGAGGATTTTTTCCCATCTATGTTCACCAGGGAAATTGGTCTGTAGTTCTCTTTCTCAACTGCATCTTTTTTCAGGTTTGGCAAGTAAGGTGATGCTGGCTTCACAGAAAGAATTTTGGAGGATCCCTTGCTTTTAATTGTTTTGAATAGCTTGAGAAGAATTGGAGTTAATTCTTCTTTAAAGGTCTGGTAGAATTCAGCAGTGAAGCCATCTGGTCCCAGACTTTTCTTTGTTGGAAGAGTCTTTGTTACTGATTCAATTTCTTTTTTTTTTTAATATCTATTTATTTATTTGAAAGTCAGAGTTACACAGAGAGAGAAGGAGAGGCAGAGAGAGAGAGGTCTTCCAACCACTGGTTCACTCCCTAATTGGCTGCCATGGCTGGAGCTGTGCTGATCCAAAGCCAGGAGCTAGGAGCTTCTTCTGGGTCTCCCACGCAGGGGCCCAAGGACTTGGGCCATCTTCTACTGCTTTCCCAGGCCATAGCAGACAGCTGGATCAGAAGTGGAATAGCCAGGACTCAAACCGGCACCCATATGGGATGCTGGCACTGCAGGCAGCAACTTTACAAGCTACACCACAGTGCCAGCCCCTACTGATTCAATTTCCATCTTGGGTATGGGTCTGTTTAGGTTTTCTATGTCTTCATGGCTCAATTTAGGTAGGTTGCATGTGTCCAGGAATCTATCCATTTCTTTTAGTTTTCCTGGTTTGTTGGCATACAGCTCTTTGTAGTAATTTCTGATGATTCTTTTTATGTCTGTGGTGTCTATTATTACATTTCCTTTTTCATCTCTAATTTTATTAATTTGGATCTTCTCTCTCCTTTTTCTGGTTAGTTGAGCCAATGGTGTGTCAATTTTGTTTATTTTTTAAAAAAAACAGCTCTTCATTTTGCTGATCTTTTGTTTTTTTGGTTTCAATTTTGTTCATTTCTTCTCTAATTTTAAGTATTTTTTTTTCTCCTACTAGTTTTTAGCTTGGTTTGATGTTGTTTTTCTAGATCCTTGAGATGCACTGATAGTTAATTTGTCTGGTGCTTTTACACTTTCTTGATGTAGGCACCAATTGCTATAAACTTTCCTCTTAATACTGCTTTTGCTATATCCTATAAGATTTGATATGTTGTGTTGTCATCATCATTTGTTTCCACAAATTTTTCAATTTCTCTTTTGATTTTTTCAATGACCAATTGTTTATTTAGGAACATGTTGTTCAGTTTCCATGTGTTTGCAAATGCTCTAGGGATTCCTGAGTTGCTAATTTCCAGCTTCATTCCACTGTGGTCTGAGAAGATGCATAGTATGATTTTGATTTTTTTGAATTTGCTGACATTTGCCTTATGGCCTAGTATAGGGTCAATCATAGAGAAAGTTTCATGCACTGCTAAGATTGTATATTTTGCAACTGTAGGATGGAAAGTTCTGTAGATATCTGTTAGGTTCATTTGATCTATAGTGTTGATTAAAAAGATGATTCACCATGAACAAGTAGGAGTCATTCTAGGGATGTAAGGATGGTTCAATATATGCAAATCAATAAATATGATATAACTATCAGCAGAATGAAGTAAAGAAATCATATTATCATCTAAAAATAGAAGCAGTAAAAGCATTTGATAAAAAAGCATCCAAATTGGAGAGGAAGAAGTCAAATAGTCACTGTAGATGACATGATCTTATACATAGAAAATCCAAATATTTCACCTAAAAGCTGTTAGGACCAATAAACAAATTCAGGAAAATTACCGGATACAAAGTCAATGTGCAAAAATCAGTAGCACTGCTTTACACCAATAGCAAATTATATGAAAAATAAACCATGAGAGAAATCTCATCTGCAATAGCTACCAAAAAATTCAATGTTGAGGAATAAACAAAGGAAGTGAAAAATATCTACAATTAAAACTATAAATCATGACAAAATCAATTGAAGACACAAAAAATGGAGATATATCCCATATCCACTAATTGGAAGGGCCAATATCTTTAAAACACCCACACTACCTGAAGTGATTTAAGGATTCAACTCAATTCCTGTCAAACTACCAATGACTACTACTGTTGCGTAGTAGGCTAAGCCTCACCTGTGGCACTGGCATCCCATATAGGCTCCATTTCGCATCTGGGCTGCTCCTCATCTGATCCAACTCTCTACTATGGCCTGGGTAAATAGTAGAGGATGGCCCAAGTGCTTGGACCCCTGCATCCACATGGGAGATCCAGAAGAAGTTCCCACCTCCTGGCTTCAGATCGGCTCAGCTCTGACCATTGAGGCCATTTGGGGAGTGAACTAGTGAATGGAAGACCTTTCTCTCCGTTTCTCCCTCTCTCTGTCTGTAACTTCATCTCTCAAATAAATAAATAAAATCTTTTGAAAATATACCAATGACGTTTTTACACAAAGATAGAAAAACACTACTGAAATTTATACAGAGCCAAAAAAGAATCCAAATAGCCCAAAGCAAGTTTGAGCAAAAAGAACAAAGCAAGAGGCTTTACACTATCTGACTTTAAAATATATTACAAAGCTACAATAATATTCACAGCATAGCACTGGAATAGAAACAGACACATACACCAACTGAATAGAACAGAAATTCTAGAAGTAAGCCCACATATCTATAGCCAAATGATCTTTGACAAAGGTGCTAAAAACATGCATTGGAAAAAGGACAGTCTTAATAAACAGTGCTAGGAAAATTGGATATCTGCATTTAGAAGAATAAAACTAAACGTCTATCTGTTATCACGTACAAAGAGCCATTCAAGAGGCTGGTGCTGTGGCGTAGTGGGTAAAGCCGTCGCCTGCAGTGCTGACATCTCATATGGGTGCTGGTTCAAGTCTTGGATGCTCTACTTCCGATCCAGCTCTCTGCCTGGGAAAGCAGTAGAAGATAGCCCAAGTGTTTGGGCCCCTGCCATCCACGTGGGAGACCTGGAAGAAGCTCCTGGTTCCTGGCTTTGGATTGGTCCAGCTCCAGCCATTGTGACCATTTGGGAAGTGAACCAGCATATGGAAGACCTTTCTCTCACTCCCTCTGCCTCTCTGTAACTCTAAGTTTCAAATAAATAGATAATTTTTTTTAAAAAAAAAAAGCAATTGAAAGTGGATTAAAGACCTAAATGTAAGACCTGGAACTTTGAAAGTACTGGAAGAAAACACACAGGAAATACTTCAGGACATTGGAAGAGGAAAGTATTTTTTAGATCATATTTCAAAAGCACAGGCAACAAAAGCAAATCTCATCTAACTACAGAACTTCTACACAAAAAAGGAAACAACGGAGTGAAGTCACAATCTATGGAACTGGAGAAATACTTGCAAGATATACATCTGACAAGGGGTTAATAACCAGAATATATAAGGAACTTAAAACAATTCAACAGCAAAAACAAAACAACAACAAAACAAAAAACCCAACAACAAATAATCCAATTTTAAAATGGGCAATAGATCCAGACTTTTCTCAAAAGAAGACATACAAATAATCAACAGGTACATGGAGGAAAAAAAGCTCAATATTACTATCCATCAGGGAAATGCAAATCAAAAGCACAATGAGGGGCTCAGGTTGTGGCACAGTGGGTTAAGCCACTGCCTGTAGCACTGGTATCCCATATAGGCGAGAGTTCAAGTCCCAACTGCTCCACTTCTAATCCAGCTCCTTGCTGATGGCTTGGGAAAGCACTGGAATCTGGCCCAAGTGCTAAGGTCTCTGCAACTAGGTGGGAGACATGGATGATCTCCTGGATCCTGGCTTAGGCTTGGCATGTTGGGTCATTTGAGGAATGAACCAGAAGATGGAAGGTCTCTCTCTGTCTCTTCCTCTCTCTGTGTAACTGTGCCTTTCAAATAAATATAATAAATCTTTTTTTTAAAAAAAAAAAACACATATAATGAGATACCACCTCACCCCAGTTAGACTGACAAAAGACAAAAGATACGATTCTAATTCTTTTGAATTTGCTGAGACTTGCTTTATGGCCTAGTATGTGGTCAATCCTAGAGAGGGTTCCATGTACTGCTGAGAAGAATGTAAAGTCCTTAGATGTAGGATGAAAGTAGTTACTACAGGAAGTAGAATTGTGGATAACTGTAACTTCCTTCTTCCTACTTTTCTGAAATGTCCAAAATACTCACTATGAGTCCATCCATTTTACAAAGGAAAAGAAGCTTCAACTTCAACTATACCAGTTAAGGGTATTTATTTAAAACGTCTATATATATTACATATTCCTAATTCAAAATAGGAAAAAAATTGAAGAAAAAAAAAAGGATAAAACTACTGTACACGTAGAAAAAATGAAGTATAGGTAATAAATGTTAAATTGGTTATATCTGTCCAATATCTTTTATTTTCTTCATTGTTCTATCTATATTTTCCTAATTTTTCACAATGAACACACTTCAGTTTTACAAAAAAACTCTTATGACTAAATTCCAAAGGTCTTTTATTTAATGGGAAGAGTATTAAACTTTTCAAGTTACAATTGCTCAGGAAGTTTTTGTGATCATTTCAAGTAAATTGCCAAGTATCTCTTAAAATATATTTTTAAATATTTATTGGGGCTGGCATTGTGATGTAGAGAGACAGAGAGAGAGAGAGAGAGGGAGAGGGAGAGGGAAGGAGGGAAAAGAGAGAGGGAGAGAAAGAGGGAATCTTCCATCCACTGGTTCATTCCCCAAATGGCTGCAACAGCCAGAATGGGCCAGTCCAAAGCCAGGAGGCAGGAGCTTCCTCCAGGTCTCACAGGTCGGGGCCAGGGCCCTAGTACTTGAGCCATCCCCCACTGCTTTCTCAGGTGCATTAGCAAGGAGCTCAATGGAAGTGGAGCAGCCAGGACTCAAACCGGCATCCACAGAGGATGCTGGCGTCATGGCAGCAGCTTTACCTGCTACTCCACAATGCTAGCCCCGCTCTTAAAACATTTTTAAAGGTATTTAACAATAAAGCATTTTTTCTTGTTGTTCTTGGTGCAGTTTATTTAACTTGATATTAAAGGAACACATTCTAACTTTTTAATCATTCTAATATCTAATTAATATTTTATATAATAATGGAATCCTGGGAAGAATTATAGTGGTATTTATTGCATCTGGAAAATAGGATACTCACAGGGAGAAATGTGGCTTTACTATCAATCACCAAGAAGTGACTAAACTATCTATAACTGCCTGGTCTTTCCACACCTGGAAGAAGTCTATACAAAGACTGGAATCTTTGCCTTCACTAATAGTCAAGATCCAAAGATCAAAATGTTCACATAATGTCTAATAAAAATGTCCTTTATTTTAATTAAAGGCCATTTGGGCCTCTAATATAAAATAGCCCATATTTTCTTTAGTAAACACTTTGACATAGTTGCAAATGGTAAATTTCCTTTTTTCTTTACTTCTTTTTATGACTTACTTCTAAGTTCTGTTTACAGGCATCTATTACGTTAGAAACGTGGAAGCCGCCAGTAGTTTCAGGCTGCTCTCTACATACCTCAATAGCAGCTCCGCTGTCCATCCTTATGTGAGGAACTTTTCCTTCTGTGACGTTGCCTCGAGTCCACTGTTGTTGAGATGCTTTTCTCTCTACACTTAAGGTTCTTGAGGACTGTACGTAAACAGAAATTTAAAAAAATTTTACTACATAATATTCTTGTTGCAAAAAACATTAATTTAGATAATCTGATAAATCTTTAATGTGTGCCATGATCTTTACTGTGTACAGGACACCTTGCTATCTCTTTCGAATTCTAAGTCCTATATGATTCGGTGACTCATTAGGCTAGAGAACCATAAGAAATCATTCAACCCTATCTTCTGAAACTTATGTTAACCTGCACAGCAAATACATTAGAATCAACCTGATGATTTTTTTTTAATTAAAAAAATTGTATTTATTTGAAAGATAGAGAAAGAGAGGGCAAGAAAGAGACAGAAACATCCCATCTACTGGTTCACCCACCAAATGCTAGTGGTCAGGAACTCACTGTCCCACATGGGTGGCGGGAACTCAGCTAACCTGAGTCGTTATCATTAGTCTGCATTAGCAGGAAGCTGGAATCAGGAGCCAGAGCCAGGAGTCAAACCCAGCTGCTCTGAAGTGAAATACAGGCATCTTAACCACTAGGCCAAACATCTACCCCACCTGATGATTCTTTAAATCATCAAAGAAGGCAACTTCACTGTTACCTCATTCACCCTTGTTTTCAAACATAATAAACATCTCAATAGATTTTACATAATTATTGGCTAGACAGTCACAGAATATGCTTTTGTGAAAGTAACAGTAATGATTCATTCAAAGATATCTACATGGCAGCAACTAAACCATAATGCAAATCACAAATAACAGCTGAAGGTGAAAATATGATCAAGGTCCAAGTCTGAGGGGTGAGAACCTGACTTTTCTTTTCTTTTTTTTTTTTTTTCTTTTTTTTTCTTTTTTTGACAGGCAGAGTGGACAGAGAGAGAGAGAGAGAGACAGAGAGAAAGGTCTTCCTTTTGCCGTTGGTTCACCCTCCAATGGCCGCTGCGGCTGGCGCGCTGTGGCCGGCGCACCGCACTGATCCAATGGCAGGAGCCAGGTGCTTCTCCTGGTCTCCCATGGGGTGCAGGGCCCAAGCACTTGGGCCATCCTCCACTGCACTCCCTGGCCACAGCAGAGAGCTGGCCTGGAAGAGGGGCAACCGGCACAGAATCGGTGCCCCGACCGGGACTAGAACCCGGTATGCCGGTGCCGCAAGGCGGAGGATTAGCCTGTTGAGCCGCGGCACCGGCCTCTTTTCTTTTTTTTTTTTTTTTTTAAGATTTATTTATTTATTTACTTGAAAGAGTTACACAGAGAGAGAAGGAGAGGCAAAGAGAGAGAGAGGGGCCGGCGCTGCGACTCAATAGGCTAATCCTCTGCCTGCGGCATGGGCACACCGGGTTCTAGTCCCGGTTGGGGCACCGGATTCTGTCCTGGTTGCCCCTCTTCCATGCCAGCTCTCTGCTGTGGCCAAGGAGTGCAGTGGAGGATGGCCCAAGTGTTTGGGCCCTGCACCCCATGGGAGACCAGGAGGAAGCACCTGGCTCCTGCCTTCAGATCAGCGTGGTGCTTCGACCACAGCGCGCCGGCCCCAGAGGCCTTTGGGGGGTGAACCAACGGCAAAAGGAAGACCTTTCTCTCTGTCTCTCTCTCTCACTGTCCACTCTGCCTGTCCAAAAAAAAAAAAAAAGAGAGAGAGAGAGAGAGGTCTTCCATCTGCTGGTTCACTCCCCAGTTGGCTGAAATGGCCAAAGCTGTGCCAATCCGAAGCCAGGACCCAGGAGCTTCCTCGGGTCTTCCCTTCTGGGGGCAGAGGCCCAAGGACTTGGGCCATCTTCTACTGCTTCCCAGGCCATAGTATAGAGCTGGATAGGAAGTGGAGCAGCCCATATGGGATACCGGCACTGCAGATGCAGGCTTTACCCACTACACCACAGCACCGGCCCCGAGAACCTTTTTTTTTTTTTTTTTTTTTTTTAAACAGGCAGAGTTAGACAGTGAGAGAGAGAGAGAGAAAGGTCTTCCTTTTTCCATTGGTTCACCCCGCAAGTGGCCACTTCAGCTGGCGCATTGCGTCCAGCGCGCTGTGCCAAGCCAATCCGAAGCCAGGGGCCAGGTGCCTCCTCCTGGTCTCCCATGCCGGCGCAGGGGCCCAAGCACTTGGGCCATCCTCCACTGCACTCTCGGGCCACAACAGAGAGCTGGACTGGAAGAGGAGCAACTGGGACAGAATCTGGCACCCCAACCAGGAATAGAACCCAGGGTGCCAGCGCCGCAGGCGCAGGATTAGCCTAGTGAGCCACGGCACCATCCAGAACCTGGCTTCTTAAACTTATTGCTCTCTGTCTCTAAAGTTGGGCAATATCAATTACAATCTTCCATACTACCTCTCCTCTATAAAGATGAATACACACCACAGTTCAAGTGGGTATCTCTAGATTATTTATAACTAATGCAAAATGATTTTTATATTTATATTAAGTACAGTTAATATTCCAACCAAAAAATGTCTTAAATAACAAAGTCATAATCACTCTTTATTTAACCACAACCATAAATCCTTTTCTTGGTCAGTTGAAGAAAGTACTCAAACCTTCAGCTTTAACTCAACTTGAAAATTACTTGCTTTCTGCATAAACCATTTTTAAAAAGCTGAAATAACGTTCCTAATCATTCAGGACCTGAGAGATAATTAATGTGGGTACCCCTCTTCTCTCTGCTGTGAGAAAGAAAAGTTCCTGAAACAGTTAAGGAAATGAACTGGCTGAAAAGGACTTATGGGATATGGACAAGGCCACAGGATGGGACTAGGGAACAGGATGTCAACTTATGTTGAGATGTAGAGTTTTTGACACTTACCACATCCTTCATGGAGGTAAAGTCTCTGTTGCCATTTTTTTCTTTTTTTCTCTCTGGTGAAACTAAAAATTCTGCACTGCCAATGCTTGATGTTTGCGACATTTCCACCACCAACATTGGGGAAACCCTGGGTTTACCGGAACACAAACAAAGTACATCTTTCTGAGAAGAAGATGAACAGATGGGGCACTTGGTGGATTTGTTATCCAGGCCACTACCAGCCATTTGCTTAACTCTACAACAAAAGCACTTGAAAGAAAGGCGTATCCAGTTTCTGAGTAGGACAACCCAACCAAAAAGGATATGGTAGGTTGAGGGTGAAAACTGTAACTTCCAATTGGTGAGGTCCTTAGGTCAATGATGCAGTAGACTTATATTCACACATGAGAGCTACAGAAAGAAAAGAAATTGTCATTTAGAAAATTCTTATTTTACTACCCTCCTAGAAATTATAGAAAAACTAGCAAATAGAACCAAAAGAAAACTGCACAGATATGAAAAGTTAATATTAACAACAAAATTGGACCACAAAACTGCTGAAAAACATAGTGTAAAACAGTATCATATCAAACTGCAGGAGTAGGTTATGAAATCGATTTGGTAGTTTGATATCAATTTTTTAATGAAGTACAGTAGATAATATTCTACACAGATCCTCAATAAGTTTTATGAAACTTTTAATTACACATATACAGATACAGAGTGGGTATCATGGTGTATACATGGTCATAATATAAAATGTATTTTTAATATGGTTATGGTAAAAATAAAAATATTACTGTAAAACATGAAAATTACTGTGGTTTTAAAATTTTAAGCCTTAGTCTATTTTTCTTTGAGATTTATTTTTATTTATTTGAAAGTCAAAGTTACAGAGAGGCAGAAGCAGAGAGAGAGAGAGAGGTCTTCCATCCATTGGTTCACTCCCTGAATGGCTGCAATGGCCAGAGCTGAGCCGATCTGAAGCCAGGAGACAGGAGCTTTCTCTGGATCTCCCAACAAGGTGCAGGGACCCAAGGACTTGGGCCATCTTCCACTGCTTTCTCAGGCCATAGCAGAGAGCTGGATCAGAAGTAGAGCCAGCCCTGGCCTTAGTCTATTTATTATCAGAGCAAATTTCTATTACAAATATTACAAAGGAGTGTATAATTTGATTTTATAAAATCATCTGATTCTAAAAGTTCAAAGATAGTATTAGAAGTATCCTCTTTTCATCCTGATATAACAAAAATTGAATGAGTGGTACTGTTTGCCTCCAAATCTAGAATAGATGTGTCCAGCATTCTTCCTACCTAGGGTCAGTGTGGGCCACTGGGCGGCAAGTTCAAAAGAGCTGAGGGAATAAAGAATGTGCTCTGCAGTACATATAAGGGAATACCTTGAGAAACTCAGCAGAAGCAACTGAATGGACATTACCATGGTTTTACACCATTTGTGTATCAAATACTGTTTTTTAATAAAATATTTATTTATTTGAAAGGCAGAGTTACAGAGGCAGAGACAGAGAGAGGTCTTCCATCAGCTGATTCACTCCCCAAATGGCTACAACGGCTGGAGCTGGGCTGATCCAAAGCCAGGAGCCAGGAGCCTCCTCCGAGTCTCTCACATGGGTGCAGGGACCCAGGGACTTGGGCCATCTTCCACTGCTTTCCCAGGCTGTAGCAGAGAGCTGGATTGGAAGTGGAGAAGCTGGGACTCAAACAGGCACCCATATAGGAGGACGGCACTGCAGGCAGTGGCTTTAACCGCTACGCCACAGCACCATCCTCTCAGATACTCTTTGAAAGTATATTTTGTAGTGATGGACTTGCTGGGCCTAGGGTTATATGAAATATGCCTCTGCCCTTTGAACCGAAATAAACTTGACCAGAACAGGAAGTTAGTATTTCATTTCATTAAAGAAATATCTTTCTAGTCTTAGTTGTTCAAGACAGGTGCTTTTTTTTTTTTTGAGAGAGAGAAGAGAGAAAGAGAAAGAAAAAACACACCCTCACTCATTGATTCATTCCCCAAATACCTACAACAGCTGGAGCTGAAGTTGGGAATTGGGAACTCAATCCAGGTCTCCCACACGTGTGGTAGGAACTCAATTACTGAGCCATCACTGCTACCTACCAGGGTCCACATTAGCAGGAAGCTGGAGTTAGGAGTCACAGTCGGGTACTGAACTCAGGTACCCCGATATGAGGCAAGGCCTCTTACCTGCTAGTCCAAAATGCCTACCCACAATCAGAAGTAAGTGCTGACTTTTATGAAATCCTTATCTCTTATGATTATAATATTCTTTTTATTGGATTTTTGATATGTTGCATTATATCAAAAGTTTTCCTAACATTAAAGCATTCTTTCTTTTATAGTAGGACCTGTATGTGATCACAATGGGTCATTCTTTAAGATAATGAAAAACTGATATGTCTGTATTTCAAGTTTTCACATTTTATTCATAAATTAAACTTGTCTATAATTTTCTTTTCAGCCATCACTGCTAGGTTTTGAGACAAGATGCTGGCTAGTTTCATAAAATAAAATGGATATCTTTTCAATTTGCAGTGCTTGGTACCAATTTGTATAGCATGTGAAACTACAAGAACATTTGTCAGGCCTACAGATTTGATGAAGGATTTTGCTAATAGCATGTCCAATATTCATCCTCCTGTTCTTCCTTATTAACAGAACCCTGGTTTTGTTCAGGGCAGGAGTGTATTCATTAACACCCTACATTGCCTGGCCTCCCTTGCATATCAGGAGAAGCCATATGATTTATAGCCCAGAAACTTACAGAATGCAGGCAAAGCTATACCTAACATTTATATTTTTTTAATCATCATTAAAATCATAGAAAAAGTAGGAATACACTAAATGAGCAACCAAATAAAAATGACAGAAAAACATGATTGAGGAACAAAATTTAAGATGAACAGAAATGACAAAGATTAGCATGGTTTTTGAATTTGGCCTAGAAGGTTCCACATAAACTGACCCATCACTACCTCATCGACTTCATACCTTTTCTTTTTTAAAAGATGTATTTATTTATTTTGAAAGTCAGAGTTACAGAGAGAGGGAGAGAGAAAGATCTTCCAACTGCTGGTTCAGCTGGATGGGAAGTGGGGACATGAACCACACTCGTACAGGATGGCGGCACGGCAGGTGGCAGCTGTACCTGCTGCACTACAATGCCGGTCCCTAGACTTCACATCTTACTACTCTCTCTCCCTCACTCTAGATATACAACCTCCTTACTGTTCCTTGAATACACCACGCACACTCCCTTCTCAAGGCTTCCTCCTCTTTGCTCCTCTACCTAGGATGCTCTTCCCTCAAACCGTTTCCTGTCCACTTGCTTCCAGGTTTCCACTCATTTGAGAGACCTTTCCTAACCACCTATCTAAAATGGAAGGCCCATTAACTCACCTAACTCTGTTTTTCTTCCTAGCACTTATCATTTCACTCAATAAGTTTCATAGCAGATTTCTTTTCCTGTTTTTAGAAAAGAGGTGATTCCCATATAAATTGTTTCAGAGCAACACAAAGCCACCCAGTTCATCTTATTCAGTTACAAGAATCAAATTCTGACCATGGTAGTATATCCCAAAAGGCAGGGAGTGTTCTACCTGTCAATCCTGCTTATAAACAGATCCAAAAGTCCCAAGTATTGAACTAGCATTGACCCCAGGTAATGGATACCGCTTGTTACAGGATTATTAGGTAGGAATAATAGACAAAGTCAGCTCAGTGAGTGTGATCTTTCCTCAAAGTGATGGGAAAAAGGTCTGCTGTGATTAAAACTCATAGTGGTGAACATAAGGAAAGGAGCACAAAAGTACCCCCTAGACAGGGAAAAGGAAAAAAGAATGCAACTGATGCTTTACACACACACACACACACACACACTTCTCTTACAAGAGCTTAGCCTTGTTTTTCAAGTAGCAAGACAAAAAAAATTCAGAATATACCTATACACACTCTACAGGGCGATTTAACTTCAGGCCTAGAAGAAAAAGCTTTGCTTTTAGGTTAAATATAAAGCTGCAATCAGCAGTGACTCAGAACAGTGGAACAGGTCTGCAAATAACAGCTTTTCTGTGAATAAAAAATAGTGCCAGTATAGAAGAGTCCCATGTTAAATGTGTAAGTCATCATTTTATGCCTGCAATAAGAATACCCATTTTATGGTACTTTTAACAAGAAACTGTAGAACTGTTCATAATGTAAAGGTTTAAAGTACATCTGAGTTCCTTCACTGTAAACAGTACTCCTGAAAGCACGCTTACAATATCATTCAAGTTTTAGAAAATATACATTCACAAATTTAAACAGTATCTTTAAATAATAAATTTCCTATTTTAATGGATTGAATTACGAGGGTTCTTTAAGTTTTGGATATTAACTCCATATCAGATATGTAATATGCAATTATTTTTTTCCAGTTCATAGGTTGCCTGTTAGTAGTGTTGTTTTCTTTGCTGTACAAAAGCTTTTTAGTTTGATATAGTCCCATTTATTTGTTTTTGCTCTTGAAGCTTGAGTTTTTGGTATGTTATTCAAAAGCCATTGCCAAGGCCGATGTTGAGGAGGTCTTCCCCGATAGTCTCTTACAGGATTTTTAAGGTTTCAAGTATTACCCTTAGGTCTTTTATCCATGTTGAGCTGATTCCTGTGTGTTCTGCAAGGCAAGGGTCCAGTTTCATTCTTTTGCTTGTGGAAATCCACTTTTCTCAACACCATTTATTAAAGAGACTATCCATTTTCCAACTGTTTATACTTTTGGTACCCTTGTCAAAAATTCAGTGACTACATTTGTTTGGATTTATTTCCAGGTTCTCTATTCCATTGGTCTAGTTTCTGTTTTGTGACAACATCATACTGTTTTGATTACTATAGCTCTGTAATATACAGTGTGACTTTCCAACTTTTCCTTTCTCAGCATTGCTTCAAACAGCCAGGGATTTTTGTAGTTCCGTAGTAATCTTGGGCTTGTGTTTTCTCTTTCTGTGAAGAATGCCATTGGAATTTTGATAGAGATTACATTAATTCTGTAGTTTGCTTTAGCTAGTACAGGCATTTTAATGATATTTGTACCTCCTACCTATGAGCAAGGGATATATTTCCATTTATTTTTGTCTCCTTCATTTTTTTTAATGTTCTCTTGTTTTCATTACACTACTCTCGGTTAATTTATTCCTATGTATTTTTATACTATCATAAATGAGATTGTTTTCTTAATTTCTTTTTCAGCTAAGTTATTATTTATGTATAGAAATGCTACTGATTTTTATATGTTGATTCTATATCCTAAAAATTACTAAATTCACTTATTAATTCTAATAGATTTTTGTGGAATTTTGAAGTTTTCTACATATAAAGCCATGCCATCTGCAACAGAAATAATGTCTTCATTTCTGATTAGGGATGTCATTTTTTTTCTTGCCTGATTATTCTTGCCGATACTTCCAGTACTTTGTTGAGTAACAGTGGTAAGAGTAGGCATCTTTGCCTTGCACCAGATCTTAGTGGAAAAGCTTCCAGTAGTTCCTTATTTATTATGATGTTGACTGTGAGATTTTCACATATTGCCTTTCTTATGTTGAAAAATTTGATTTCTATATCTAAACTGTAAGAGTCTTTATCAAGAAAGGATATTGAGCTTTGTTAAATGCTTTTTCTGCATCAATTGAGATGATCGTGGGGGCTTTATCTTCCATTCTGTTAATGTGATGAATCACACTGACTGATTTGCACATGCTAAAAAATTGCTTTGCATGCTGGGAATAAGTCCCACTTGGCCACGATGTATAATCTTTTTGATGTGCTGTTGAATTAAGTATGCTAATATTTTATTCAGGATTTTTGCATTGTTCATCAGAGATACTGGTCTGGATTTTTTTTTTCTTCTTGCAGTGTCTTTGTCTGGCTTAGGTATCAAGGTGATGTGGACCTTGTAAAATCTGTTTGGAAGTATTCCCTCCAGATCTGTTTTTTGGAAGCATTTAGGTAGTACTGGTAATAATTCTTCCTTGAATCTTTGATAGAGTTCAGCCATGAAGCCATCTGGTCCTGGAGTTTTCTTTGTTGGAAGGTGTTTAATTACTTCTTCAGTCTCTTTATTATAATCCAATTAAAAATGTGCAAAGGACCTGAAGAGACATTTCTCCAAAGAAGACAAAAATGGCCAAAAGGAATATAAAAAGGTGTTCACCATCACTAACCATAAGAGAAACACAAATGAAAACCACTATGAGACACCATCTCACCCATAATGATAGCTACTATCAAAAAGACAAGTGATAACAAATGTTGGCGAGGTTGTGGAGGAAAGAGAACCCTAGTACACTGTTGGTGGGAATGTAAATTGGTACATTCATTATATGGGGGCAAACTGTTGAAATCGTTACCTAATATATACTAAACTGATCTTTTGTATACAAAGAGAATTGAAAATGAATCATGATGTGATAGGAAGGGGAGAGGGAGCGGGAGGGGGGAGGGTTGTGGGTGGGAGGAAAGTTTTGGGAGGGGGAAGCCATTGTAACCCATAAGCTGTACTTTGGAAATTTATATTCATTAAATAAAAGTTTAATAAAAAAAAAACAGTAAGAAGTAACTTCTACAGAAGTTAAAAATAGATCTACTATATGACTCATTAATCCCTCTTCTGAGTTGAAATCATTACCTTGTAAAGATGTACGTACTCTTGTGTTCACCACATCCTCATTCACAATAGCCAAAATATGAAAATAAATGTCCCTCGATAGACAAATAGATGTGTATTACACGCACATAATGGAATTAAAAAAAAAATTCTGTCATTAGAATGATATGGATAAATCTGGAAGGCATTCTACCAAGTGAAATAAGTCAAACACAGAAAATATTGCATGATTACTTGTATGTGGAATATATTTATATTTATATTTATTTATTTGAAAGACAGGGTTACAGAGAGAGGTAGAGACAGAGAAAGAGGTCTTCCATCTGCTGGTTCACTCCCCAGATGGCTACAACGGCCAGAGCTGCGCCGATCCGAAGTCCAGAGCCAGGAGCTTCTTCCAGGTATTCCACATGGGTACATGGGCCCAAGGACTTGGGCCATCTTCTACTGCTATCCCAGGCCATAGCAGAGAGCTGGATCGGAAGAGGAGCAGCCGGGACTAGAACCGGCACCCATAAGGGATGCCGGTGCTTCAGGCCAGGGTGTTAACCCACTGTGCCATGCACCAGCCCCAGAGGAATATATTTTTAAAAGAATTAAAATACACAGAGAGAATGGTAGTTACCACAGTGGAGAGCAGAAGGTAACAGGAAAATGTGTATCAAAGACTATCATACAGCAGACATGTAGGAAAAACAAGTCCAGGGATCTAACGTGTAACATGAGGGCTAAAAATAATAAAATGGTATCGTTTTAGGGATTTTTGTTATATAAGCAAGTTTTAGTTGCTCTTGTTATAAAAAGTAACGATGTGAGAGTCTAGATGCATTAATATGCTTCATTATAATAACCATTTTAATATCAACATGTAGCTGATAACATGTTGTAAACCTCAACTTTACACAATAAAAGCTGTTAAATAAATAAGTTGCTCATTGTAAGATAGATTGGGGGATCTAAAAACAGTCTTTGCTTTGTTCAGAAAGCTTTTCCTTTAATTTTTCATCACTTTCCCAATAAATCATCATCCTGTTTGCACTGCCACTAACGAACTTCTGAGTTCTTTCTTGCTCCTGTCTTCTGATTTATCAATTGTCTCAGGTGCATTTTCTAACTATATTAGGAAGCATGAGAGTTCCTATTACCCACTGAGGAATTTCATCTCTGCTCTCCAGCTTACCAACCACTCCATTTGTTGGAATAATGCTCTACTTTCTTACCATAACAACTCCAAAACAAAAGATTGAATAGCTGCATGCAAAATTTCTTGACAAGAATTAGATTTTAAATTTAACTTCTTTTTGGCTGACTGAATTCTAATTATTTTAGCTTAAACAAAAACCAATAGAGAACAAATGTTTATTCACATTTATTTCTTTCTCATTTACGAACTGATTTGAAAGATTTGTTACTAAAATAAATCTACAATCTAACAGGCCAAATGATATCATTCATATTTTAGAGGAATAAAATTAATCAAATATTGCAACCTTTTTTATGTAAACACAAAGATTAATAGCTATTCTTCTATAGAATCATGAAATTATATTTAAACAGGGCTTTAGATGTAAAAAGAGGTATTAGAAAACCAAAGAAGCTTCTGATATGATAATGTTTCTTTGTGTCCCCAAAGTCTGGACGTATATAGGTATTAGACATAATGTAAGCAAATAAAATAAGGTCAAATCATGTCAGTGTTTAACTAATGCATGAGCTTTCCCTTGGCTAAAGGTTTTCATTTTATTTTCAGAACTAAGGAAGTCAATGGAATAACTCTGATACTGAGAATCTCTGAGCTTTTATTTAATCATAAAAAGGTCTCCTACATATTGGCCCTAGAAGATACACTTACAGCAATTTCCTCCAGAAAATGAACACAAGAATAGTTTTATGAGATATAACCAGCTACAATTTTCTTTCCCAAAAGCAATTTTTTAGTTTTCTTTGCGAAGACTATGTCTACAAGGAACCTAAACAGTCAGTCAATTCGGTCAAAAATGTGTTCGATTCAGTGAACAAAAAAAAAACCTTATTGATTCTCTGACATTATGCAGGCCAAGGTGCAGGACTGAATATTCACTTTTCAACTACATGTTTTCATAACATATTACAGGAGTTAAACAGGGACCAAATGAGCTCTTTAGATCACACTTTTATTTGCTTATTTATTTATTTAAATTTTGAGTCAGAGACAGACAGTGAGATAGAGCTCCCATTTACTGGTTCATTGCCCAAATTCCCACAACAGGCAGGCCTAGTTCTGGGCCAGGCCAGAACTAGGAACCAGGTACTCAATCCAGATCTCTCATGTGGGTGGCAAGAACCCAATTACTTGAAACATGACCTGCTATCTCCAAGGGTAAGCTTCAGTAGGAAGATGGAACTGGACGTGGATCCAGCCCTTAAACCCACATACTGCTTAACCACTAGGCCAAACACATGCCATATTCCTATTTCTTAAAAAAAAAAAAAAAAAAAAAAAAAAAAAAAAAAAAAACACACACACACACACACACACCATTTGCTTATTATCTCAATTACGGGTATGATTAGAGAAACGAGTCTGTATTATCCTACAAAGAGATTTCTGGTGTATTTTAAATTTTAATTATTTTCAGAGATGGTTTAAAAAGATTTATTTACTTTTAAAGGCAGAGTTACAGAGGGAGAGACAGATATCTTCCAGCTACTGATTCATTCCATCAGATGGCCACAACAGGGCTAGGCCAGGCTGAAGCCAAGTGCCAGGAACTCTATCCTGGTCTCTCATATGTTAGCAGAGATCCAAGCACTTGAGTCATCTTCTGCTGGTTTCCCAGACACATTAGCAGGGACCTGAATCAGAAGTAGAGGAGCTGGGACTCAAATCAGTGCCCGAATGGGATGTCAGCATTGCAGGCAGCATTATAACCCACTGTGCCACAACGCTGGCCCTAATTTGCAGAGGCTTTAAAAAATGTTTAATGGTTGAGGTGTGTTATTAGTTAGAGGTTTTTTTTCAATCTTACTTTGCATAACATTCTTCACTTATGATACTGTAATATGAAGGGCTAGTCTTCAATGTGGTCCCCTTAAGAGATAACTTCAGGTAAGAACAGAAAGAGGCTGGGCAGAATCAGTAAGCCCTCTTCTGATTCCTTCCTTATGTTCCTCACTGTATAAATGTACACATATTACATAAATATGTGTCCGTCTGTCTGTATGTCTGCATATATCATCAACAACTAGAAGCCGGGGCCTTTATGGCAGCACAGGCCCTTCCTTGTACACCGTAGGCACTCATGCAAATTTCTGAAGTATTGATTTTGTGGGAGAGTCTGAATCACAAATCACCGAGGCAGAAAAATAGGCTGGTGTACAGGAAAAGTCATCAAACAAAGGAGAGGATCGTATGGAAGAGTGGTGTCTAAAGGGAATATGATCCGAAGAGGATTAGGCATGAGGGATTAGTCTTCTGGATGATTTGAAGAGAGTACACACCAATTTCAATCTTGTATAAATAGAACTTCCTAACATTTATAGCTGTCAAAGATAACAGGAAGGACTATCTCAGGCACTGCCAAGTGTTCAAGTTGAGCTTCCTCCCAGCCCTACAAGCTTACAAAGATCCATCACCACTCCCAGTGATGCCCTGAGATGGAGCAGACGGTTAAGAGGACTGAAGCTCCAACTGACCTCTTCACTGGGACAATGTCTGTATTATGATGGGGGTCCTGCTTTCCTACCACAGACCAGGCCAAACCAGACACAGCCCTCAAATTCACCTCAGCCAGCCTGAATTTCACCTCTAACAGAGAACTGTTAGACTCTCCCATGGGTGGGATGGTGGTGAGATGGAGGGAGAGGATGAGATGATTGACTGGATGTGCCAAGAAGTGGCTCTGGTGGAAAAGAAACAGCTGAGGAGCAGAAGAACAGATACTGAAAGAAAAAAACCAAATCTCCTGGCACCTAATGAAATCAGAGAACAATACATTTAAGCATAAGCAAGTGGGCCCACATTGATCTAAGTCAGACAAAAAATACAATGCTGCCAACAGCTTCCAAAAGAGAAGTAAAACCACTCTGAGGGTCGTGGCATGGACTTTCAGCGATGCTCCATTCAGGAAACCTAAACTAAAGCAAGCGATCAGAAAAGCAGAAATTTGATGGCAAACTTGAAAGGCTTTCTGGCTTTATCAAACACTTTAAATTTTTTTCATTAACAACATACATTAATAAAAAATTCTATGATCAGAGAGCATGACCTCAATGTCATGTATTTCCAGGAATATTGGAAGAGAAGAACTTCTTAAAACCAGCAATTTTCCATGTGACTCTTCAGTTAGCTAAGGCGATGTGTGATACAGTGCTCCATACCAAATGAGAAGGCAGTCTGGCTCTCTAGAGCAAGTTCAAAGACTGAATACATAATTTAGAAGGCTCCAGTCAACTTTCCCCCTGTGGCCAGACCTCTCTACAAACCAGACAACTCCAAACATCTACAACAAAACACCAACAGATTTAATGACCCCTGTTTTTCAGTTTCAGTAGACGTATTATCCATTTAATAAGTCAGAAAGAGTAACAAAAACTACTTTCCCACTATAAGCCCCTCCAAAGCAGGAGCCATGCCCTATGCACCTTGTCATCTTGCATTTAGCAAATGGCCTCCATTAAATCAGGATTACTGATTGAAAGTGATTCACTGATTGATAGAATCAGTGTTTTGAGGGCAGGCACTGTGGCTCACTTGGGTAATCCTCTGCCTACAGCGCCAGCATCCCATATGGGCGCTGGGTTCTAGTCCCAGTTGCTCCTCTTCCAGTCCAGCTCTCTGCTGTGGCCTGGGAGGGCAGTGGAGGATGGCTCAGGTGCTTGGGCCCTGCACCCATGTGGGAGACCAGGAAGAGGCACCTGACTCCTGGCTTCGGACTGGTGCAGCGCCGGCCATAGCGGCCATTTGAGGGGTGAACCAAAGGAAGTAAGACCTTTCTCTCTGTCTCTCTCACTGTCTATGACTCTACTTGTCAAATAAAAAAAAAAAGAATCAGTGTTTTGAAACTTACAAATATACACACCACAGCCAATGGTCTGAAAATGTAAACAACATAAAAACCACCCCATAATCCACTTATTACTCCACCTTGTAGATTTTATTCCACAGCAAAATACCAAGACCCCTATATACCAAACCTGGCTCCAATTAGACTAAATTTCCATCTGGTTCCAAAAGTCCCTATCAGACAAGGTTGTTAGAAATGCACTCCCATGGTTATGTTCTAGACAGGACCTTTCATTTTTGGGTGCAACGGCCAGCGCCAGACCAGGCCAAAGCCAGGAGCCAGGAGCTTCTTCCAGGTCTCTCATATAGGTGACAGGGGCCCAAGACTTGGGCTGTTCTTCATGGCTTTTCCCAGGCCACAGGCCTGGAGCTGAATTGGAAGTGGAACAGCCAGGTGGAACCGGCGCTCAAGTGGGATGCTGGTGTTGCACACAATGGCTTTACCTGCTACACCACAATGCCGGCCCCTGAACATGGAAGCTTTTATTTCAGTTATGGACCATACCATCAAATCCAAAGGATTTCTAGTCCCTAACAACTACAGAAATCATAATCTTTAATGCCAAAATCCTCATATCCAACAAAAGATCATGACTTCTGCAATACAGTGTACCTGTAGCAGTAACTGGTTCACTCTTCTTTCATGATAAAATATGTAAGTCATAGCCGAGACCAAAAGCATTTGCACTTGGTAACCTTGCCAGGCTCCCTAGGCAGATTATCGTGAGTAAGGAAGCTTCTTTTCTAGAAGAGCCTGATTCTGTTGATCCTAGTGAAAGTCATTTATCCACAGCACACAAACTACACAATTACAACCAAAACAAAAGCATGTAGAAGGTCATAGCTGAAGAATCAATGTGGTGTGGCTGTCAATGTCAGAAAAACAGAAAAGCTGAGGTAAGAGTTTGAGTCTGGCACCAGTGTTTCTCAAAAAGAAACAGAAGGCACTGCACGACAAGTTTTACACAAGCCTGATCAGGAAGAATATGCAGAGGTCAGGTGGGAATCCAGCAACAAGCACCAGAGGTCCAAGTAGGAGAACAGACCAATTAAAAATCCAGCCATCTAGCGGTAGGCATTCTGCAAACATTTTAATACATCTTATATATTATATACCAAGGATTATACTGGGTACTAAGAATAAAAACATTATCAAGACATGAGCACTTACTAACAGTCATAACAATAATAAATATGTACAAAGCACAAAAGTGAAACAAAAGGAGGAGTGAACAGAAAGTAATATGACCTGGTAGACACATAATTTTTAGAATGAGAGAGACCAGGATTTGGATTCCACCTCTACCACTTAGTAGCTCAGTTCCTTCTCAGGAAAAGTGGAGATGACTGTAATAACTCTCTCATGCAACAGCTGTGAGGACTAACTAGATGACACCTGAAGGTGACCAGTACTTTTCCTCGCACATATCAATGCTTCAAAAGTCACTTCTGAAGTGACACTCACTTGCTGAGGGACAGGTCACCGGAGGTTTCATGTGACAGGTGATAAACTATTAAAGAACAATTTAGAATTCACTGGGTGAACAAGTCAAGGAAAGGCTCTCCAGGCAAAGACATCAGCAAGAGTCTAAACCTGTGGTTCCAGAGGAGTGCAGGAAGTTGCTTTCCACTTGAAGGCAAGAACAACAGCACGGAGCAAGCTAGGTTTCAGTGAAGATGAGAAGAAAAAGGCATTTCCATAGAACATTAAACAAGGCGTCTTCACTGAACAGGAGTTCCACCAGGGGTTCAAGGTAAGTTGAAAATAAAACAGTGAATTTAAAAAACATAGATAGGCTAGAGCCAATACAATCAATCCACATCTTTTCCATATACACATATTAGAATCAAGTGACAAATTCATTACAGTTAATGTTTCACTGCAATAGAATGCATGGCTTATTAATGCATTACTGTGATAATGCAAAAATAAGAAATAGCAAAGAAAGTGTCCCACTATAACTTCCATAGTAACATATTGTTCTTATTTTACACACACATACTCGTATTCCAAATTCAGGACTATATAGCTATGTCAGTTCTAAAAAATACTGACATTCTACCATTTGAGACCTGAAAGACCACAAATTTATAAAAAATGTATGAGTATCAAGATTTCAGAAGTCTTATGAGATAATGCTTGATTTTATAGGTACAGAAATCTATATGGTCTTTCTAAAGAACCCAAGCCTTACTGTTAGATCAAGACTCAAATTATTCAATATTCACTTAACTTATGTGGTCTCAGCTTCCTCACATGCAATATCCAATGGATGGTAGCACATCAAACACTAATATACATTTATAGGGGCCAGCATTGTGGCATGGCAGGTTAAGCCACCACTTGCAATGCTGGCACACCATCTTGTAGTGCTAGTTCAAGTCCCAGCCACTCAGCTTCTGATCTAGTTCCTTGCTAATGTGCTTAGGAAAGCAGTGGAAGACAGCCTAAGTACTAGGGTCCCTGCCACCATGTAGGAGATCAGGAAGAAGGTCTTAACTGGTTTGGGCTGGCTATTGTTGTCATTTGGGGAGTGAACTAGTGGTTTACTGTGTCTCTCCCTTTCTGTTACTCTGCCTACCAAATAATAGAGCAAAATAAATCTTTTCCTTAAAAATGTATAATAGTTTTATGTTCCAACTAGATAGCTATTGAAATATAGCTTTATTAAATAAATTAATGCAAACACTTTTCTTTAGCTTCTTCCTCCTCCTCAAGCTCCACATTCAACAATGACAAGTCCATTATATTTTCAGAACACTTTTCAAATCTATCCATTGTCTCCATTCCAAATGTCTTACCCTAGCCCATATTTCTATCACATCTTGCCTGGATTATTGCAAGAGTGTTCTAACTGGTCACCCTGACTCCATCTGAGCCAGCTTAATGGCATTTCACTTGCCTTAGTTTCACATCTGGCTCTCAATCCTTGAGAAGATAATAGCTCACAGACCTGGTGCAGCCTAGCAATCACTAGGGAGGACAGAATGGTGCTGGACTCTTTCAAAGTCTCATTCCCAAAGAACTGCCACGATTTAATCTGGTAGTTTCCTGGAACTTTACTTATGAATTAATCTGAGTCTGACCTGACCCAGAGCTCACCAGTACAAAAAGCCTTCCCTAGAACACATTTTTTTTTTAAATTACAAACAACGTTTTTTAACCTTCATAGCTGCCCAAGGTGATAGATGATATTTGGAACAGTAATAAATCAATCAAAAAGCTTCAAAGATTATGTTAGAAAGTGAGATGTCCATGGGAGGCTTTGGAAAACTCTGACATGTTCCTGGGAATTTAGGAGGCCACAAACATAGCGCTGTGCATAAGCACAAGAAAGACTTGAGAAGCACCAAGGCACTCAACTCTGACCTTGACACTCTGCATACATAGGAAGTGAAGGCTAAGGTAGAGTTGTTAACTATTTTGCTAAACGTTGAATTTCTGTCCCAACATGTACATAAAGTTCTGTAGCACAGACTGAAAAACCTATTAGTTACAGGCATTTTAGGAAATCTCTTCAAATTCTTAGCTTATAACTAAGAGGCTTCAGTGGCTAACTGATAATTCAGAAAAGTCACAAAACAACTACTAGTACCACTATAACCAGCAATAATAAGAAACCCTGGGGAGGAAAAAGTATCTGATTTTCAGAGATAGCACATTTAAAGTGTCCAATTATTGGGGCAGGCATTTAGTCAAGTGATTAAGACACTAGTTAGAATACTACATTCCACACGGGAGTACCTGGGTTCTAATATTAAGTTCCAGCTCCTGACTACAGCATCTGCTAATAGATCCTTAGAAGCAGCAATGATGGCTCAACTAATTCACCTCCTGCCACCCACAATGGAGACCTAGATTGTGTTGCTAGCTCTAGCTCCTAGCTTCAGCCTGGCACAGCTCCAGCCATTGTGAGCATTTGGGGAATGAACCAGAAGATAAGAGCTCACTCTAGCTCACTCTAGTAGCTAGCTGACTCCCTGTCTGATTCTCAATAAATTTTAAAAATTAATTTTAAGAATGTCCCATTTTCAACAAAAATAATTATGAGGTATACAAAACAAACAAACAAGAAAGTATCACCCACAAAAGGGAAAAACCATCAGCAGAAACTGTCCTGAGGGAGGCTCAAATGTTGGACTTATTAGATAAAGACTTTAAATCTGTCTAAAGACCTAGAGAAAACCACATCTAAAGAACTAAGAGGAAGCATATCTCAACAAGTAGATATTTTTCTTTTCTTTTTTTTTTTTTTTTTATTTGACAGGTAGAGTTATAGACAGTGAGAGAGAGAGAGACAGTGAGAAAGGTCTTCCTTCCAATAGTTCACTCCCCAAATGGCTGCAATGGCCAGCGCTGCGCTGATCTGAAGCCAGCAGCCAGGTGCTTCTTCCTGGTCTCCCACGCGGGTGCAGGGGCCCAAGCACTTGGGCCATCCTTCACTGCCCTCTCGGGCCACAGCAGAGAGCTGGACTGGAAGAGGAGTAACTGGGACTAGAACCCGGAGCCCAAATAGGATGCTGGTGCCGCAGGTGGAGGATTAACCAAGTGAGCCACGGCACCAGCCCCAACAAGTAGATATTTTTCAATAAAGACATATAAACTTTTTAAATCAACAGAAATTTTGGTATTGAAAAGCACAATAGTAGAAGTGAATATTTTACTAAAGAATCTCAATAAATTTTAGCAGGAAGAACAAATAAGCAGTGAACTTTAACACTGATCAATTTAGATTCTGTAGTTTGAGGGACTGAAAGGAAAAATAAAGAAAAAGCAGTACAGCCTCCAAGAGATGTAGAATATCATCGAGTGTAACAACCTATGCATGATGGGTATGCAAAAAAGGGAGAAACAAAAAGTGGCAGAAAGAATATTTGAAGAAAAAATGAGAGAGAGGATCAAATAAAGAAATCATGGGCAAAATCTTTCAAATTTAATGAAAAAATATTAACCTATATATCATAGAAGCTCAAAAAACTATAAGTAGGAGAAACTCAACAAAGGTCACACCTAGACCATATTAACCAAATTGTCACAAGACAAAGACAAAATCTTGAGATTAATAGGAGAAACAGTTCATCATACAATAAAGAATCCTTAGTATCTTCAATTATATTAACTGCTCAGTTCTCAACAGAAACCAGAAGGAAGCAGGATTACCTATCAAAGCTCTAAATAAAAAAAAATACCTGTCAATTCAGCAATTAATCATATATTTTAAAAGAATTAGTAGAGAGGATTTTTAACATTTCCAGCACAAAGAAATGATAAATATTTGAGAGGATATGCATGGCAATTACCCTTATCTGACCATTACTCACTGAATACATGTTTGAAATATCACACTGTACCCATAACTATTTGAACAAATTTTGTCAATCAAAA
The DNA here is from genome assembly GCF_033115175.1 of Lepus europaeus. NCBI lineage: Eukaryota > Metazoa > Chordata > Mammalia > Lagomorpha > Leporidae > Lepus > Lepus europaeus. The sequence goes on along the minus strand of NC_084833.1, from coordinate 56,611,584 downwards.
AAATTTAAATGAGTATAAAAGAGAACTTGCCAACCAAGAATGCTAACCCAGCAAACTATCATTCAAAACTGAGGCGACTAGACTGATGCCAGCATTATATTGATACCACACCAGTCAAAGACATGACACATACACACAAACAGAAAAACTACAGAATATCTTCTGAGAAGACAAACACAAAATCCTCAATAAAATATTACCAAACCGAATCTAGTAGCATATAAAAAGAAGTACATTCTATGAGTGGGATTTATCTTGCAAATACAAGGTTGATACAACATATAAAATAAATGTCATAACCTACATTAATACAATATAATACAATAAAGAGTAAAAAAAAAAAAACAAAAAAACAGGAGGGACCGGCACCGAGGCGCAGTAGGTTAATCCTCTGCTTGCGGCACAGGCATCCATTTGGGCGCCAGTTCTAGTCCCAGGTGCTTCTCTTCCAATCCAGCTCTCTGCTATGGCCTGGGAAAGCAGTAGAGGATGGCCCAAGTGCTTGTGTCCCTGCACCCACATGGGAGATGGGGAGGAAGCACCTGGCTCCTGGCTTCGGATTGGTGCGGATACAGCCGTTGCAGCCATTTGGGGAATGAATCATCAGAAGAAAGACCCTTCTCTCTGTCTCTCCCTCTCATTCTCTGTAACTCTACCTCTCAAATAAAATAAATAAAATCTTTAAAAAAAAAAAAAAGAAAAACCTGAAATCCTCTCAACATATGCAGAAAAAAATTTTTGAAGAAAACCAATATTCTCACACGACCTAAACAGCTTAACAAACTAGAAATAGGAGGGCATTTCCTCAAAATGATACAAGACATTTATCTAATATTAGACTTAATGGTGAGAGATTGAATGTTTTGTTGGCACTGTGGCATGGGAGACTAAGCTTCCCCCTGCAGTGCCAGCATCCCTTATGGATGCCAGTTCAAGTTCCGGCTGCTCCACTTCCAAAACAGCTCCCTGCTAATGAACCTAGGAAAGCAGTGGAAGTCCTTGGGCTTCTGCACCCATGTGGGACACATGGAAGAAGCTCCTGGCTCCTGGCTTCAGATCAGGCCAGCTCTGGCCTTTGTGGCCATTTGGGGAGTGAACCAGCAGATGGAAGATCTCTCTCTCTCTCTCTCTCTCTCTTTGGTATCTCTGCCTTTCAAATAAATAAATAAATGATATATAAATAAATCTTTAAAAAAGGAAAAGAAAGTTTCCCCTCTTGGATTACAAATAAGACAAGGATATCTATTCTTATCACTTCTATTTAACATTCTGTTGCAGGCTCTAGGCTACAGGACAATTAAACAAGAAAACAAAATAAGAGGTATCCAGATTGTAATGAAAGAAATAAAAATTATTTATAAAATGACATGATACTATATACAGAAAATTATTTTTTAAATTTTTATTGCTTTCTTATTTATATAGAAGGAACAAATTTCATGTATTTCATATATACAGTTTTAAGAGCATAATGATACTTCCCACCCTACCCTCCTTTCCTCACTCACTGCACCCTCCCTTCTCCTATTCTTATTTTTCTTTTAATTTTTACAATGACATCATTTCAATTTTTAATCACAAGTTTAACCCCCCGCTAAGTAAAGAATTCAACAGATAGTAAGTAGAAAAATTACTGTTCCTGAAGGGTATAGACAAGGGCTATAAACAATAATCAAATCTCAAAATGTAAATTTTTCTTATATACATTATTTTTTAATGCTCTGTATATGAATTACCACATATCAGAGAAAACATATGACATTTATCTTTTTGGGAATGGCTTATTTCACTAAGCTGTAGGTCTCCAGTTGCATCCATGTTGTTGTTAAAGGTAGATTTCATTTTTTTTTTGCAACCAAGCAGTATTTCATCATGTATATATACATGAACCAGAAGAAAACATTAAAAGTAGTTACATATTGGCTCCAGTAGGTGTAAAGTATTAAGTTAAAAATGGAGAAAATGGTTGAGGTGCTGGGAGAAGTACTCTGGCTGCTGATGAAAGGAAAAATCATTTGAAAAGAAGCATGTTAAAGAGGCAGGCATTATGATGCAATGGGCTAAGCAGCTGCTTGAGACACCTACCTCCCACACTGGAGTGCTAGCTCAAGTCCCAGCTATTCCACTTCTGGTCCAGCTTCCTGAGAATGTGCCTGGGGAGACCGTGGATGATAGCCCAATAGTTTGGTTTCTGCTACCAACAAGGGAGAACCAGATGGAGTTCCAGGCTTGTGGCTTTAGTCTGGCCCAGCCGTTGCTATTGTGGGCACTTGAGGAGTGAACCAGAGGATGTAGATAGATTTCTCTTTTTCTCCCTCCCTCCCTGTCACTTTGCCTTTCCAATAAATAAATAAATAAATTCTTTTTTAAAAACCAAAACAAAACACCATTATAGATACAAGGGCAATAAAGGAGAGGTGAGACTAATGCTATGACACTATCTAACTTCAAAGTCATTTATCAGAGCCTTATCATGATGGTTCTTCAAGGACAAACTGAAAAATCATCACCTTCCTGTTCCCATTCCATGCCAAAGAATAGCAACCAGTTCACGTCTATGTAAGAATGTGATCACTTATAGGGCATTTCCCGCTTGTTTGATTTAATGTTTACAACAATGCCACATGTGCATTTTTGCGATCTTCATTCTAAAGAGAAGAAAACAGATTCTGAGAAGTGAAGTGATTTCCTAAGACCATGTAACAAAAAAGTAGTAGAGTCTGGAAGAGAATCCATGTACTCTGACTCAAGGTCCTCTCCTGTTTGTCGATACCATGCTGCTGTTTTCTATTCTGCTTAATTTATAATATGTAAGTGAGAGCAGAACTGCCCCTAGCCCACAAGACATGGCTCCTAGCAGTGACAGCTGTTCTTTGGAGACAGCAATGCATGGTGCTGAAGGCTGCATACCATGGGCCGGCGCTGTGGCTCAACAGGCTAATCCTCCTCCTGCAGCACTGGCACACTGGGTTCTAGTCCTGGTCAGGGCACCAGATTCTGTCCCGGTTGCCCCCTCTTCCAGGCCAGCTCTCTGCTGTGGCCCGGGAGTGCGGTGGAGGATGGCCCAGGTGCTTGGGTCCTGCACCCCATGGGAGACCAGGAGAAGAACCTGGCTCCTGGCTTCGGATCAGCACAGTGCGCTGGCAGCGGCGGCCATTGGAGGGTGAACCAACAGTAAAGGAAGACCTTTCCCTCTCTCTCTCTCACTGTCCACTCTGCCTGTCAAAAAAAAAAAAAAAAAAAAGGCTGCATACCTGAAATCATTCTACCAGAGCTCAAACCACAGCTGTACTGTTTCTCACATCTGTGGCTTCAGGCCAGTTATTTAGTCTTTCTAAAAAAACAACTTTGTGTTATTTAGAAAGAAAAAAACAACTTTGTTTTTGGAAATAATAACAGTATTTTCCTAATTCTGCTTATAAAGATGGTATGTGCAAAGTGATAAATTGGACAGGTACTTGCCACACAGAAAGAAGTTAATAAATGCAAATATTGATGTTTTTACTACTATTAAGTTCTACCCACGTGAAGTGGGTAGTTATTTAAGTTGGGTTAATTAATAAAAAATGAATATTGTCAAAAAAAACCCTCTATAGTAATCAAAACAGTATGGCACTGGCTGAGGACAATGATACATATAGATCAATAAAACAGAATTGTGGGTCTAGAAATAAGCCTGTACATCTATAGTCAATTGATTTTTGTTGAAGGAGCCAAGACAGTTCAATAGAGAAAAGGACAGTCTCTTCATTTTCTAAAAATGATCTTATTTATTTGAAATACAGAGAGAGAGAGAGACAGAGAGAGAGAGAGAGAGAGACAGAGAGAGAATGAGTATCTTCCATCCTCTGCTTCACTCCCAAATGGCCACAGTGGCTGAGGTTAGGCCAGGCCAAAACCAGGAGCCTGGAATTCCAACCAGGTCTCCCAATGGGTGCAGAGGCCCAAGTGCTTGGACCATCTTCTAACAGCAGGGACTTGAACCAGTGTCCATATGAGATGCCTGCATTGCAGGCAGAGGCTTAAACCTCTGCACCACAACACCTGCCCCAAGCAGAGTCTTTTTAACCAGTGGTGTTGGGACGACTGGATATCTACATATGAAATGATGAATGTAGATCCCTACTCATGCCATATACAAAATTCAACTTAAAATAGATCAAACACTTAAATATTACAACAAAATGATAAAATTCTTAGAATAAAACATAAAGATAAGCCTTTGTGAACTTTGACAACTGATTGTTTAAAAATCAAAAATAATCAAAGAAAAATAAATAAATAAATGCATTTCACTAAAATTTTAACACTGTATCTTGAACGACATTATCTAGAAGGTAAAAGAAATAACCCAGAGAACTGGAGAAAATACTTTCTGATCATAAAGCTAAAAGGATCTGTTACCCAGAATCTATAAAGAACTCTTACAACTCAGAAACAAAAACACAAACACCCCAATTTTAAAGTGGATGAAGTATTTGAAGAGACTTTTTTCCAAAGAAAATAAAAAACACCAAAAAGCACATCCTCACAATCATTACATTAACAGCAAACGATAAATAAAGCTGTACAAGAACAAGCGCTTGACAGGATGTGCAGAAATGCACTCCCACACACTGCTACTGGGGATGTACAATGGTGTGGCTGCTATGGAGAACAGTTAGGTGTTCATTAAAAGGTGAAACAGGATACCATATGACCCAGTACTCACAGTATAAACCCAAGAGAACTGAAAACATGTTTGGGGCCAGCATTGTGGTGCAGAGCGTTAAACTGCCACCTGTAATGCTGGCATTCCATATCAGCACCAGTTCAAGTCCCAGCTGCTCCACTTCTGATCCAGCTCCCTGCTAATGTACCTGGGAAAGCAGCTGAGGATAGTTCAAGTACTTGGATCCCTGCCACCCATGTGGGAGAGCTGGATGGAGTTCCAGGCTCCTGGCTTTATCCTGGCCCAGCCCTAGCTGTTGTGCTAATTTGGGGGAGTAAACCAGGGGATAAAAGATCTCTCTCCCAGTCTCTCTCTCTCTCTCTGTAACTCTGCCATTCAAATAAATAAATGATAAAAAAAAAAAAGCCACACGTTCACACAAGAACTTATACAGAAGGCTCATAACAGCGTTATTCATAAGAGCCAAAAAGAAGCAACCCAAAAAGTCCATGTTAATGAATACATTAAAATTGAACATGGTTATACATACAGCATAGATTAACACTGAAAATATTATGCTAAATAAAAAAGTCAAATACAAAGGCTACATACTGTATGTATCTATTTATGTGAAATGTCCAAGGATCAGTTAATCCATAGAGACATAAAACTGATTAGCAGATATTGGTATGGTGGCTAAGGGGTATAGTTTTCTTTTGAGGGAGATGAAAATATTCTGTGATAAGAAGGTGGTGATGGCTGTACAACCAGAGTTGTACATTTCAAGACAATAACTTTTACGGTATGAAAACCATATTTGAGGTTTTTTTGTTTTTTTTGACAGGCAGAGTTAAACAGTGAGAGAGAGAGAGAGAAAGGTCTTCCTTTTTCCGTTGGTTCACCCCCCAAATGGCTGCTATGGCCGGCGTGCTGCGCCGATGCAAAGGCAGGAACCAGGTGCTTCCCCCTGGTTTCCCATATGGGTGCAGGGCCCAAGCACTTGGGCCATCCTCCACAGCCTTCCCGGGCCACAGCAGAGAGATGGACTGGAAAAGGAGCAACCGGGACAGAATCTGGCACCCCAACCGGGACTAGAACCCCGGGGTGCTGGCGCCGCAGGTGGAGGATTAGCCTAGTGAGCCGTGGCACCAGCCTGTATTTGAGTTTTTAAAAATTAAGTTTCCCCTAAACATTTGCCAAAGTTAATTTAAGCGAAGTGGTAGAGGAGACATGAGCTTGGAATAGGATAAGGATTTGGTGGGAGATGATCCTTTCAAGGGGCTTGGTTTTGAAAGAAGGAACCTGAGAGTCATGTACTAGGGTTGAAGGTGAGGTGCATGTTTATGGGTAAGAACAAGTTATGAGAAATGGAGGTTTCCAGGATACCAAAGGGAGGATGGCAGGCAGAGAACATGAATAAGATGGATCCAAAGAGGGCAGGACTCTGCTACCAACTAAAACTTATAAAATAAGGGTCCTGAACCCCTGGGCCTATCTCTTCTTAGGCTCACATACAGCACAAAGGGGCAAGCACCACTTTCTGATATGGCTCCCAGAAGTCCTTGAATTTACTCTGACTGGATCAAGTTGAATTTTAAATTCCTCTGAGGAAACAATTTCTATGATGCAAATAAGGAATTATACTGATCTCCCAAGACTTTGTCATTTGCCTATATTTAAACCCATTACATGACTAGATGGGTTCAGTGTTCAAAATTCAGGTAAGAACCACATGTTCTATGCTGAAGCCATGAATAGAGTCTTATTAATTCACTGGGAGATGGTGGAGGTCCCAAAGGAAATCATGGAGCTACTACTAGAAAAGGGAAAATGAAGGCTAGACAGGCAAAAATGATACAATGTCATCGCAATTTCTGTCTGGGACAAAAAAATAAGAAGCTCCACTACTAGCAGAAGGGAAATCATATAACATTTTTAGAGTGAAGATGTGAAATTCTGTACAGATTTTAAAATATGTTCTTGGTTTATCTGAGAGGCAGAAAGGGAAAGTGCTCCCAACCACGGATCCTTTCTCCAAAGACTGAAAAGGCCAGGGCTCAGCTGGGGTTGAAGTCAAAGCCAGGAGCTGGAAACACAATCCAGGTTTCCTGTGTGGGTAACCCAGTTACTTCTGCTCCCCAGGGTCTGCACTGGTGGGGGCCACCAGCTGGAGCTAGGAGACAAACCAGGTTCTCTGATGTGGGACATGGGTGTCTTCACCGCTAAACATCAGCTCTCTGTACAGGTTGTATTTAGTTATTTATTTATTTATATCTATTTATTTGAAAGAGCTAGAAAGAGAGAGAGAGAGAGAGAGAGAGAGAGAGGCAGACAGACAGAGATCTATCTACTATTTCACTTCCGAAATGGCCACCATGGCTAGGGCTGTGCCAGGCTGAAGCCAGGAGCCAGCAGCTTCATCTGGGTCTGCCACGTGGGTGCAGTGGCCCAGGTACTTGGGTCCTACTCTACTTCTTTCCCAGGAACATTGGCAGAGAGCTGGATAGGAAGTAGAGAAGCCAGGACTAGCTCATACAGGATGCTAGCATTGCAGGTGGCAGCTTTACCATTACAATGCCAGCTCCACTTTATTTCTAATAGCAAAAAAAAAGAGGGGGAGATGAAGATATACCCACTCACAGGGGACTGTTAAAGATTTATGATAATTTATCTATACTACTGAATACTGTACAGCTATTAAAAAGACAATCACATTACAAGATCTCTAAGACAACTTTTTAAAAAGAAAAATGAATGGAATGTTATCATATTTATGTTTTATATAGGAACACATTTATAGATATATTGAAAATGTCTAATGCAGTATACACCAAACTGTTAAGAAAGGCTATTCCTGGAGATGGGATGGACTGTCTCTCCACAGAGCCTGTGAAGGAGATACTTCGTCTTCTTATCCTTCAGGATTTCTATCTACCTACAACAATAAAGTGTTCATGCACTGCTGTGTATCAGAAACCTTTTTAAGATTATCATCCATTTAATTCGCTTTTCTTGTGTTACTGTCAAGTGTGTGTCAGCCTCTGTACCATCTATTTAGGCTACAGTGATGGGGTAGGGTCTCCATCTTGAAATTATTAACTTTAGCCGGCGCCATAGCTCAATAGGCTAATCCTTCGCCTGCGGCGCCGGCACACCGGGTTCTAGTCCCGGTCGGGGCGCCGGATTCTGTCCCGGTTGCCCCTCTTCCAGGCCAACTCTCTGCTGTGGCCCAGGAGTGCAGTGGAAGATGGCCCAAGTGCTTGGGCCCTGCACCCTATGGGAGACCAGGAGAAGCACCTGGCTCCTGGCTTCGGATCAGTGCAGTGTGCCGACCGTGGCGGCCATTGGAGGGTGAACCAACGGCAAAAGGAAGACCTTTCTCTCTGTCTCTCTCTCACACTGTCCACTCAGCCTGTTAAAAAAAAAAACTTATTAACTTTGGGGCCAGCATCATGGCTCACTTGGTTAATCCTCCGCATGCGGCGCCGGCATCCCATATGGGCACCAGGTTCTAGTCCCGGTTGCTCCTCTTCCAGTCCAGCTCTCTGCTGTTGCCCGGAAGGGCAGTGGAGGATGGCCCAAGTGCTTGGGCCCTGCACCTGCAAGGGAGACCAGGAGGAAGCACCTGGCTCCTGGCTTTGGATCGGCGCGCTGGCCACAGCGCGCCAGCCATAGCGACCATTTGGGGGGGTGAACCAACAGAAGGAAGACCTTTCTCTCTGTCTCTCTCTCTCACTGTCTAACTCTGCCTGTCAAATAAATTTTAAAAAACTAAGATAAAAAAAGAAATTATTAACTTTAAATACTGTTCCAGCTCAAAGGATCCATGTCTTTGACCAACTTTAAGTCAGTTCCACTTACAACTTGCTGCTCTTTCTTTCTTGGGTGGAAAAGCTTTTCTTAATTTCTCCAAGTCCACACCTTCCAATCTCCTATTGATTCAGCCTACTAGGCCTCATTCTTTTGTATCTGATTGGTCAGCAATCTCCTTGCCCACAGAATAAAGGAATCTTAAGTGGCTCCTTCCTCTTTTTAACATTTCTCCTGAAGTTGAACTAAAACAGACTGAGTTTTAAATGGGCATGACCCTCTTTTTTTCTTCAGCAATCAAAAAACAAAAAACAAAACAAAACAAATATATTATCCGAAACACAATTACACAGGCATTGTTTCATAACAGGATTCCTTTTTTCAAAAACTTTTTAGAGAGACAGACAGAGCTCCAACTGACTGGTTCACTCCCTCAAATGACTGCGATAGCCACCAAGAGCCAAAAATCAGAAACTCATTCCAGGTCTCCCTCATGGGTGGCAGGAATCCAACTACCTGAGCCGTCATTGCTGCCTGCCAGGGTCTGCATTAGCAGGAAGCTGGAGTCCTGAGCCACAGCCAGGTCTCAAACCCAGACAGCCTATTATGGGATACAGGCGTCTTAATTGCTGGGTCAAACATTTGCTTCCACAATAGGCTTTAAAACTGCATTCCTGGGGTTCCTAGTGGCTAAGAATAGTCACTTGTCTGCTCTGCCAAGAATTCATAAAGTAAGAAAAGTTTCCCTATACCATATTTTATCTTCTCTACAAAATAACCAAAAAAAAAGTACAAAAGACTATTCCAGAATTCCAGACAGACAGAAGACTGGTAGAGCTAGAAAACAGGGCTCAGGGAAAGGGGCAGATAGGAGCTTTTCTACTCCACTTCCACGAAGCTGACAGCTACTGTCCTTGTGAACCCACACAGTTCCCAGTGCCCACTCACTCACTGCATAGCACCTACACCTGCCCCTGTTTAGAGTCCCCAGGGTGACTAAGTGGCTCTCTAGTCAATGTTGCCCTAAGTTTGGCACACACTAATACCAAATGGCCTTGGTAAACATTATCAAAACTTGGCCAAAAATCTGGTTTAAATCTTTAGAGAAGCAAAAGGGAAGTAATATTACATTGCATATACATGTTTTATCTGCATTCAATGGGTAAATTAATGCTTAACTCATTGATCACACAGTAACCACCAATTCTGATAGAAAGAACTATCAAGGATCTAAATATTTTGAGATTCACAGATGAATAGGTTTCTAAGAATTTTGTTTCTGTGTACTTATATATTGATTATATCCAGAAACTAATTTTGTTCTAATAGAATAGTACATATAGTAAAAAAATGTTTTCATGGTAAATTTGTAGGACCAATACTAAAATTACTTTACTATTGTCAAGATTCTAATATGTGTAAGGATTGACGAGCCCCATGAAGAAAACAAAATAATATATCCTTGATATTCTCAATCTTAAAGTGAACAAAAAATTTTAGTATAAAGTAGAAAACAAAGGTATAAAGGACAAAGCAAAAGAGCAAGCTTTTCCAATTTGGATGACCAAAACAATTCTACTACATCAACTGCTAATTTTGTTTTACCAAAGTTTAGATCACGTTTAAGTAATAACAAATAGTTGGCCAGCGCCATGGCTCAACAGGCTAATCCTCCACCTTGCAGCGCCGGCACACCAGGTTCTAGTCCCGGTCGGGGCGGCAGATTCTGTTTCGGTTGCCCCTCTTCCAGGCCAGCTCTCTGCTGTGGCCAGGGAGTGCAGTGGAGGATGGCCCAAGTGCTTGGGCCCTGCACCCCATGGGAGACCAGGAGAAGCACCTGGCTCCTGCCTTCGGATCAGCGCGGTGCGCCAGCCGTGGCGGCCATTGCAGAGTGAACCAATGGCAAAGGAAGACCGTTCTGTCTCTCTCTCTCTGTCCACTCTGCCTGTCAAAAAAAAAAAAAAAAAATGGTTGCTGATCCGAAGGCAGGAGCCAGGTGCTTCTCCTGGTCTCCCATGGGGTGCAGGCCCCAAGCACTTGGGCCATCCTCCACTGCACTCCCTGGCCACAGCAGAGAGCTGGCCTGGAAGAGGGGCAACTGGGACAGAATCCGGCACCCCGACCAGGACTAGAACCCGGTGTGCCGGCGCCACTAGGCAGAGGATTAGCCTGTTGAACCATGGCACCGGCTACTATACCCTTAAAATAATAAAATAGGGCTGGTGTTGTGGGTTAAGCCACCGTCCACAATGCCAGCACTCCATATCATACCAGCTCAAGTCCTGGCTGCTCTACTTCTGATCCAGCTCTCTGCTGACGCTCCTAGGAAAGCAGCAGAAGATGGCTCAAGTGCTTGGGCCCCGCTACCTATGTGGGAGACTTAAGTGGAGTTCCAGCCTCCAGAATTTGGTCTGGCTCAGCTCTGGCTGTCACAGCCATGTGGGAAATGAACCAGCAGATAGAAGATTCTGTCTCTCCCTCTCTCTCTAACTCTTTCAAATAAATAAGTAAAATCTCCAAAAGAAAATAGTATGTCTCAACACGGACTTAAGCAAAAATATTACTTGAGACATAGGATAGCATTTTAGCCCAAGGCACCAGAAAAGAAAATCCATTTAACTCCATAAGAAGGCAGAAGTCTTTATGCAGAAGGTTGGGAAACGTGGAGAAAGGATTTCTCCCTAACTGAATAACCATCAAGGTCCCAGTGAATTTGAAAAGGCCATTCACTATAACATATTCAGATTTTAAAAAGAATGGCAGTCTGATCTAGGTTCACTATATTCCTCATTTAAAGAATAAGGGTTCAGTTATTAAATCTGATAGTTTTTAAAGTATATAGGTAGAGACATTTTAAATCAGGTGTGGGGAACCATTTTTGTGCCAAGGGCCATTTGGGTATTTATAACATCATTCATGGCCATACAAAACGTTCAACTTAAAAATCAGCCTGCTATACACATACTGAACTTCGAGTCCCACCTGTGGATGCCTTGGCAGAGCCAGACCACATGGTTTTGCCAGCCTTTCCTGCACCATGTGCTAGATGTTCCCTGCCCAGTCCTAAATGAAAACCTTCCATGCAACTGTGGGTGAGTTCCATTCTATAATTTACTTACATAATTATATGTGTAGAGTTGTTTCTTTTCAAAATTCCAACTAAATAAACAGTTGAAACAGAAAATTAGGGCCATGAAAGTACACCCAAATAAAATAGGGGTAGAATTTAAATAAACATATGGTTTCTTAAACATTCTCCAGTAGGTCCTGAGACAAATAATATATCTTAATGACCCCATAATCTCCAATTATTATAAATAGTAATATCTTAAATATTTCCCTCAACATAAATGAGTATGTACTAAGTATAATTTATAAAAATGGAAATTCTACAAATGATCAAAGCAAGCTGCTTATAAAGGATTAAATGTACACACAATCCGTCCTACGTTAACTATTGCTATAGATAAAAGTCTAGATTAAAGCATAGATCTTTCTTTTAGGTAAATGATGCTGAGAAAACAAACTAATGAATTTCAAAACACAGGAGCCAAGAATCTATAGGTTAAGTTTCCTTTATTTCTAGTGACATCCCAAGTTTTTCCTGTACTGATCCTCTTCTCTATAACTGACAGACATTCACACAGCCATATATAATCCCCTTTCTTCATAGTTCATATAGACTGGTATAATGCTGGGCCCTGTGGATGTAGAGGGAGAGATATGAAACTATCACTCAGTCCCTAACATATGCAAACTAATGTAGAATGTGATAAACAAACTTAGCTGGCTCTCAGAGAAGGCAGAGTTGGTTTCCAGCAAAGTGAAAAGTCAAAACTCCACGAAGGGAAGCAGCAGTTGACCTAAATCTTGAAGCATGGTGTGATTTTTATTATCCAAACCTGGAGGGGAAAGTATTTCTGAAATAGTCATTAGGGTTCTAAGGCAAGAGTTTCAGCAAAATGTTCAACATTTTGTTAGAAACTCACTTCTTATGAGCTTATAGTTTTCATTTTTGTTTTTATTTAATATTCATTTATTTTGAAAGGCAGTGTGACAGAAAGACAAATACAAGGAGAGACACAAAGATCTTCGATCTGCTGGCTTACTCCCAATGGCTGAAACAGCCAGAGATTGGCCACGCTGAAGCCAGGAGCCTGGAACTCCATCTGGGTCTCCCACATGGGTGCAGGGGCCCACGCACTTGAGCCATCATCATCTGCTGCCTTCCCAAGCGCATTAGCAGGGAAATGGATCAGAAGCAAAGTAGCCAGGACTCAAACTGGCACTGTGATTTGGGATGCCAGCATTGCAAGTAGCAGTCTAAACTGCTGTGCCACAATGATGGTCCTGAGCGTATAGTTTTTAACTTTGTCATTTGAAACATAACACATAAAATATTGACTTGGGGGTTAGCTCTGTGTCACAGTAGGTTAAGCTTCTGCCTGCAGTGCTGGCATCCCATATGAGTACTATTTCATGAACCTGCTGCTCCTCTTCCAATCCAGCTCTCTGTTTATGGCCTGGGAAAGCAGTGGAAGATGGCCCAAGTCCTTGGGCCCCTGCAGCCATGTGGGAGACCTGGAAGAAACCCCTGGCTTCTGGTTTCAGATCAGCTCAGCTTCGGCCATTGCAGCCATTTGGGGAGTGAACCAGCGGATGGAAGACCTCTCTCTCTGTCTGTAACTCTACCTCTCAAATAAATAAATAAATCTTTAAACAATGTATATTAACCAAAAATTTAAGCCTAGACCCTCCACCTGAACTTACTTGTCATTCTTAGGTTCTTGCTTATGTTCTGCTGATTCAGATTTCTTGTCCAATAAGCTTGTCTCCTGTCTCATAGAGTCAGTACAATTTTGCTAGGCAGGTACCAAACCTTTTTCAGTCTGTGATCAAATTTTGACCTTGGCCTGCCTCAGATACATCACCAGCCATTTTCCCTATTCTTTTTTCTTATTGTGGCTCATGATTTCCCATTTTATTATATACTTTCAGTGTCCCCAAGTATAAGACTGCGTTGCTCTTCACATGAGATTTCTCAGAGCTGTAATCATAGCACAAATTAGAAAACAAATTAAACAAATGATGGAATTCATAGTTGTGTCCTATATAGTCCTTCATTCTTGATACTTGAACCCTCAGGGATTTGTAACAGACTCATGAATAATGACACACGTGAGTTACTAATGACTACCATTACTTTCTGTTGCCACTTCCCTAAAACTACCTACCAAAGTGAGCAAGGAGCCTGTGCCACTGTGGACAGCGTGGGCTAACCACACTACAGCTATCGCTCATCAGGGACATCAAGGCTTTGCCCTCGACCCTTCTTCCATCAATACGATATAGTTGATTCCACCTAATGAAACACCTCATTCTTGTGTGTAGCTCCTTATCATCTTACTTCCAAATGCTGGATGGGCCTCAAAAAGCTCTCCCACCATGCAGGCTTCATTTGCAGTCAAAATAAGGCACTAGTCACGAGTGTTGATTTTATCTTTAATGCCCCCAATATGGCTGGATCAGCCCAAATAGAACTTTAAGTCTGATAGTGAAATTAGATTCCATATAAAAACAATGTTTTCAATCTCCATGATGCTGTATACCCACACCATCCCCTCAAAATCCTTACAATGTTTCCATTTACTTCTTCACCCTTGTAAAATCAAGGCTGCCTTTTTCAGAGGTACTAAAGATTTTCAAAATATTATTTTAATCATAGTATTTTATTTTTGATTAATCACTGTTGACACACATTCTATAATTTTTCTGTTTTATTCAATGGTAGATTAAATTATTTTTGTGAGTTATCCTTGAAACTCAGCTACCATGATCAAAACTAATTCTAGGGGCCAGCGCTGTGCTTTAGCCCTATTGCACACCACTTCGAGTCTCGGCTGCTTCACTTCCGATCCAGCTCTTTGCTATGGCCTGGGAAAGCAGTAGAAGATGGCCCAGGTCCTTGGGCCATTGCATCTGCATAGGAGACCTGAAAGAAACTCCTGGCTCCCAGCTTCAGATCAGCTTAGCTCTGGTCACTGCAGCCATCTGGGGAGTGAACCAGCAAACTGAAGACCTCTCTCTCTCTCTCTGCCTCTGCCCCTCTGTAACTCTGCCTTTCAAATAAAAAAATAAATAATTTTTTTTTAGAAAACTAAATCTATGGGGAAAAATTTTAAGTTTTAGGAAATTAGACTAGGCCGGCGCCGCGGCTCACTAGGCTAATCCTCCGCCTTGCGGCGCCGGCATACCGGGTTCTAGTCCCGGTCGGGGCACCGATCCTGTCCCGGTTGCCCCTCTTCCAGGCCAGCTCTCTGCTGTGGCCATGGAGTGCAGTGGAGGATGGCTCAAGTGCTTGGGCCCTGCACCCCATGGGAGACCAGGAGAAGCACCTGGCTCCTGCCATCGGATCAGCGCGGTGTGCCGGCCGCAGCGCGCTACCGCGGCGGCCATTGGAGGGTGAACCAACGGCAAAAGGAAGACCTTTCTCTCTGTCTCTCTCTCACTGTCCACTCTGCCTGTCAAAAATAAAAAAAAAGAAAAAAAAAGAAATTAGACTAAAATTAATGTATAGATATTATTTGGGAATGTGAAATTGCCTATAAAGAAGTAATGGCTTTGTGTGCTAGAGGCAAAAAAAAAAAGAGGTATGGAATATCTTTTGAAATGCCAAACACAATTAAGAGGGTCACAAAGTGGTGCTTGTTTTGTGGTAGTGGGGGGGTAGAGAGAAAGTACAACTAAAGTGCACATCATACTGTAATAAATGCTATAAAACACAAAAGGCCCCAGTGAGAGTAATTAATTCAGCCTAGGGATATTAGAATACCTTACAAAGAAAGTGACATTTGGATGGTATACCACTAGATAATTCAGCCCAGCCTGTCTGCTGGGCACAACTAAAAAGACTAGACCAAAAAAAAAAAAATCTGTTTGATGGCATCAAAGATCTAAGATAAAAGGAAAGAATCACCAGGCCAAAATGGGGCAAAGAATGACAATCTGAGAAGGAGAGTGCTTGCCAATTCCTGAGCAAACAGCTGACAGTCTGAGGGTTTGCTTCTTACAGCCCTCTGCGGGTGAGGGGTCGAGAACCACCATCTAAAGCCCACCGAAGCTGAGGACCTCAGGAAGCCCCATTCTGTTGGGGTAGAACGCTAAAGGACTTACAGCCAATAACAAGAGAGATCAAGTCCTCTCAGTTCCAAGACTGAGATGGCAGAATCCTGGACTGGGCAGGCTCCCAGGTTCTAGCAGAAAACACACAATCCTCTGAGGTTGTTGACATCATCCTGGCCCTCAGACTATTGCTACAAATCGTTCTGCAACTATGATGTCTAGCATATACAATTAAATTTTAAAAAAGTAGGGTACATGAGTAGACCAGGAATACACACTCATCACCTGAGGCTCCAGACATTAAATTCATCAGTCATAGATTTTTAAATAACTATCAAGGAGATAAATACAAGAAAATTTTGGTAGAGATTTTAAAGTTACACAAAAAAATGAACAAGGGAATTCAAGACCTAAAAACAAAAAACACAAAAAAACACTATCACAAGAATTGGAAATGCAAGGGATGGGCGTAACAGTAGATTGAACTCAGTCCAACTGGAAGTCTGTGTGTGTGTGTGTGTGTGTGAAGAGAGAGACAGAAAATGACTCAATCAAGAAGAAAACAGAAGACACTGATAAGATTATAAGTGATAGGGTCGGCACTGTTGCATGGTGGGTAAAGCTGCTGCCTGCAGTGCCAGAATCCCATATGGGCACCAGTTCGAGTCCCAGCTGCTCCACTTCCGATCCAGCCCTGCTATTGCCTGGGAAAGCAGAAGATGGCCCACCTGCTTGGGCCCCTGCACCCGTCTGGGAGATCCAGAAGAAGATTCAGGCTCCTGGCTTCGGACTGCTGCAGCTCTGGCCGTTGAGGCCATTTGGGGAGTGAACCAGAGGATAGAAGACCTCTCTCTTTCTGCCTCTGCCTCTCTTTAATTCTACCTTTCGAGCAAATAAATAAATCTTTAAAAATGAATATAAGTAGCTGGCACCGCGGCTCAACAGGCTAATCCTCCGCCTAGCAGCGCCAGCACACCGGGTTCTAGTCCCGGTCGGGGCACCAGATTCTGTCCTGGTTGCCCCTCTTCCAGGCCAGCTCTCTGCTATGTCCCAGGAGTGCAGTGGAGGATGGCCCAAGTGCTTGGGCCTTGCACCCCAAGGGAGACCAGGAGAAGCATCTGGCTCCTGCCACTGGATAAGTGCAGTGCACCGGCCGCAGCACGCCGGCCGTGGCGGCCATTGGAGGGTGAACCAATGGCAAAGGAAGACCTTTCTCTCTGTCTCTCTCTCTCACTGTCCACTCTGCCTGTCAAAAAACAAAACCAAAAACAAAAAAATGAATATAAGTGATACACAGAATAAACAAAATTGACAAACTCTTAGACTAAGAAAAAAAGAGAGAACATTCAAATAAAAATCAGAAATGAGAGACATACAACTGATGCCAAGGAAATGAAAAGAATCATAAAGGACTACTCCTAACAATTATATGCCAACAAACTGGATAACCCAGAATCAATTTTAAAAATTCATAAGAAAATACAACCTACTAAGACTCATCATCAAGACATATATTTCTGTTTTGTATATTTTTCTCTTTGGTATCATGTTTCACAAGAAGAAAGTCTTTTAATAGCATCCCAAAGTATTACTCTAGAAAAAAAGGGTGGCTATGTTAGAGGAGATGAGTATTAGCAGCTTATAAGTTGCTCCCCCATAGAACTTGGTAGTAAACAAAATAATACTATAATTTCTGAATGTTAAATTATAAAAAGCAATATACTGTAAAGAAATGGTAGCGTCTAGGCCATTTCAATGTATACATAATCAACATTTCCCCTTCTTCAAGCCTTGGAGTTCCTTTCTTATATTTTCTCATAAAATCTGTAATGTACTATTGTGAACTATGGTTAGTCACCCCACTATGCTGTGTAATACTGAAATGTATGCCTTTAGTCTAATTCTGATTTGGTATATCCATTAACCAAACTCCCTCTGTCCCCTCCCAGTCTCCTGTAATCACTACTCTGTGTTCAGGTTGAGGTTTTTTGCTTTCATTTTGAGGAAGAATATGCAATATTTGTCTTTCTACATCGTTTATTTCACTTAACATGATGTCCTCCAATTCCAACCATTTTGCTGCAAATGACAAGGTTTCATTCTTTCTATGACAAGATAATATTTCACTGTGTATATGTACTACATTGTCTTTATCCATTCATCAGATGATGGATACCTTGGCTAATTCCACATCTTGACTATTATGAATACCACCACAACAAATACAGTGGAACAGGTGTCTCTGTTACCTATCTGTAATTTTGAATCTGAAATATTCTGAAATATAGACAAAATTATATTTACAAGCCTTTAAGACTAAAAACCAGGACTTAGGACATAAATCAATGACCCAACGTAATGAATAAGACTTCTTGGCCTTCTTTGGCTATATCTCTCTGATATGCATAAGCATATCTGATAAACATATGATTTCAATTCAAAACTTCCACAGTGAATTTTGTGATAGGGTTGGAGGACATGGTTCCAGCAGGTAAATCCAAAAGGGCACATGGAAAAAAAATGAAATGTTTGCATACAAGCCCATTTTAGTTTATTTGAGGAAATAATATGAGCATCTGCTATAAACTGTATTATCTCACTTAAATTTCAAATTATCACTATTCATATATTATTAGTATCATCCTTATCATTATTCCAACTTTTCAGATAAGGAAAAACTAAATCAGCATGGCTATGTGACTCACCCAAGGTCAGTTAGTAAACAGTGGAACTAGGATTGAACACCAAGTCTGCTTCCAGATTTGACCATTAAACTATTTTCTCTACTGAAGTCTAAAATTACTTAGTATAAAATATCATTTATTCAATAAAAATTTAGGTTTTTGGAAGAAAGACTGGGGATGATGGTAGCCTGAAAAAGAAGACTGTTCACTTGTCTGTCTCAGTTGCTGAAGTCATTAGGCAGGCAGGGCCTGGAGAGTGTGAATGGAACCTCTGCTCGTACAGGTCCTAAATCGAGACAGCTAGCCTAAGACTTTTTCTTTGCTAAGCCAAAACATATATTGAGGACCTGCGGCAAAGACCCAAGGGATATAAATCAGTGCCTAGGGTTTATAGGATAAGTTTAGTCTTTTTAAAAAGAAATTTATTTTATTTATTTGAAAGGCAGAGTTACAGAGAGTGGGAGAGACAGAGAGAAGAGATTTCCATCTGATGGTTCACTCCCCAAATAGCTGCAATAACCAGGGTTGGGCCAGATGGAACCCAGGAGCCAGAAGCTTCTTCTGGGTCTCCCACGTGAGTGCAGGGACCCAGGCACTTGGACAATCCTCTGCTGCCTTCCCAGGCCATTAACAGGGAGCTGGATGGGAAGCTGGAACATCCAGGACTTGAGCTAGTGCCCATATAGGATGCCAGCACCACAGGCAGTGGCTTTAATGCGTAGGCCACAATGTTGGCACAGGAGAGCTTACTCTGAAGGCATCTATGGGCCCCTGTGGTAGACAGCATAACGGCCCCTCAAAAATATCTACATCCTAATCTCTGGAACCTGGGCATATGTTACCCTCCATGGCATGGGCACTTTGAAGAGCCCATGTTATAAAAACAAAATGAAATCAATCTGCTGAAGAGACACCTGCACTCACATGTTACTGCAGCACAATTCATAATAGGCAATAAATAGAAACAACTTGTGTCCCTCAACTGATGAATGAATAAATACAATGGTGGTAAATACAAACAGTGGAATAAAGAATAAAATCCCATCATCTGCAACACCATGGAAAGCACTGGAGGTCATTTTGTTAACTGAAATGAGCAAGGCATGAAAGACTAGTACCATGTGATCTCACCCGTACATGGAATCTAAAAAAGAAGGAAGTTGAGAGTAGAATGATTGTAACCAGAGGCTGGGAAGACTAGGGGGAGGGAAGGGTGAAGGAAGGTTGAGAAATGAGAACTAAGTTATAATTAGATCAGATAAAGAAGTTCAGGTATTCTGTCGCACAGCAGGATGACTACAGGTAAGGATAATACATTGCACATTGACAAAAATGAGAAGAAATGATTTTGAATGTATTGAAATGATAAATGTTAGAGGAGATAGAGACGTTCACCCTGAGTCATGTATTACACAGGTAGACATGCTTCAAAACATTATATGGTACCCCATTAGGATGTACATTTTTATGTATTAGTGAAAATAAAAAACAAATCTCATTTTCCAACATGAAAAAACTGATTCTTTGAAATGACTAATAAAATAACCCCCTCAACTCTGATTAAAGAAAACTGAGAGCAAAAAATGTAAAAGATTAGAGTATATGAAAAAAATAATAAGCACACATAAGAAAGACAATAAAATAATTATAAAGCAATAAAATAGAACTTGCCATTTTGGGTCACAATTACAACTTTTCCTAACTACTGCCAAAACTTAGTGGCTTAAAACAGTACTTATTTTATTATGCTCACGGAATTTACAATTCAGGAATTCAGGAAGGTCTCAGCCAGGCTAGGATGGCTCATATGATTGCATGGAGATGACAGCTAGGTTGTCAATATCTACAGACTCAAATTAGATTGTCCAATATGGCTCCCTCAACTGGCTGGCGATAGATGCTGCTCAACGGCTGAGGCCATCCACAGGGAGGCTTACACATGGCCACTCTGGCAAGATGGAACCAGAGTAATCACACGTCTTACGTGACAACAGACTGCCCCAGAGTGAGAACCCCCGAGAACTGGGTGAGAGCTGCATGGCCTTGGAAGTTACACAGCATCACTTCTGCCATATTCTATTAGTGAAATAGTCACAAGCCTGCCTAGATCCAAGGGGAACAGATATAAACCCACACCTTGAAAGGAGTGTCAGAAATCTGGGAGAAATATCTTAAAATCACCACAGAAACAAATCTGAAGCCTAGGGGAAATAGTTGATTTTCTAGTTAAATGCAAATTCTCAAATGTGATCCAGAAGTAGAGGACTTGACTACTTCAAATGTCATAGAAGAGATAGGAAAAGTGACTAGAGACCAGCCATTAAATAAACACATCGGGTTCTTTCACAGCTGGGTTCTATATAATTTTTGAAGGAGAGAAGTGCGATATTAAACTAGTAGCTCTCAAACTTTAATGAGCATCAGGATCAACCCACTACCTAGTCAATGTGCATTCCTGGCCTCCACTCCCTTATTCTAATTCAGAAAGTTTAGACTATGGAACAAGAATCTGCACTTCTAACAAGCACACCGATTATGCTGATACCACTTGTCCACAGGATATACTTTGAGACGCAATAATTTAAACCAGGAGGTAGCAAACTATGACCTGAGCTCAAATGAGGCCTGTTGCCGATTTTTACAAACAAAATTTTATTGAAGTACATTCTTGCTTATTCATTTGCATATTGTCTCTGTCTGCTTTTCCACTACAACGGCAGAACTCAGTAGGTACAACAGAGAATGCACGTCCGTAAATCCTACAATACCTACCCTCTGGCCGTTTACCAAGTTGGCCATCGACTGTGGAAACCACTATCTTATTCTACCTCATTGTATTTTCCCTTTTCTAAACTTCAGCAGGATTTTGGATCTTCTGTTGATATACTCATTCTTATGGGTAGATTACAAAATTAATACAAAAAAAAAAACAGCTTTCATCTTATGTACTGTCTGCACTCAGTGAGCAACAACCTGGCCTACCATGTTGAAGAGGATGTGGGATTGCCCAAGCTCAGCGGGCAAGAATGCTGAATGGATTAGAGATGTCTGCCCTGGGCACTGAAAGGGGGAGCTTGCAGGATACATGCTGTGTATTTGTTGAGCCTGAATGTAACATATAACTAGGTTTAAGACTCTTCAAAAACTCTGAGATAACTGCAACAAGATATGGATGTAATGCACCCATTTTAAAATGCATCACTAACAATACATCAGATCTTGCCCTGACAGCTGTGGAAGTTATTGTAATAATATGTAAATGTTTCACATTCATAAAAATGTGGAGAAAATAAAACCATTTTGTAATTTTATCAGAGTGTAATACAGACCAATTTTGTCATGTTTGTATACAAGATTTCTGAGATTGATGTCTGCTCCTGAAAGAATACTAATAATGTTTCAAATGCTACGAGCCTATATTTTATCAGTTGAAAATGTTCCCATTATTAAGACATCTTTCAAAGATTCTAACTGTAGACTTTGGGAGTGATTCCTGCACATTAACACTATTTTCCCATGATGTTAGTTCTGAAATAGTGGCCCAGAACATATCAACCACAGAAATTACATCTTAGGATT
This sequence comes from Lepus europaeus, assembly GCF_033115175.1. NCBI lineage: Eukaryota > Metazoa > Chordata > Mammalia > Lagomorpha > Leporidae > Lepus > Lepus europaeus. Next base: position 56,589,738 of record NC_084833.1, on the reverse strand, counting down.
TGCATATTCATATTATTATTTAAAAGAAAAAAATGTTTGTTGTTCTAGGCAAAAAGAAAAATCACAGAAAAATATATATGTGTATGTTTGTTGTCCCAGGCAAAAGAAAAATTTCAGATGAAAATTAATAATATGGATAAAAAACAGTTAAATCCAAAACCTACTAGACCTGGAAGTAAGCAGCAGGGCCATCACCAACAGCTCTGAAGGTGCCACAGGCCCAGCAACAGGAAGATCCTAGGAGAGTAAGGAGAGGGTTGTACCAGTATAGCTAGACATGGAGCTTTCCCACCACCATACCCTACACTTGGACAAATCTGGCACACAGAAAACACTCAGTATTTATGGAAGGAAAGAGGGAGGGAAACTATGAAAGTTGGAAAAGTCCATTTTCTAAACCATTCCAACAAAGCTGTTGTCCCATTCCAACTGCCAGCTGTGGTTAAACAGTGGGGGAAGATGATTGGTAGTAACTCAGATTCTACACCAGAAATGAAAACAGCCAGCCTGCAGTTGCTAAGGGTTTCACTTGCAAAGGATACAATGGCTCCAAACACATCAGAAGCAAGGATTGTTTCCCCAGTCCCAATATACACTGACTACTATAGAGACAACTATGCATCTAGGAAGAATAAAGACCCTCTGAGACTTTTAATCTTGATACGCAAGATGAAGTTTTACAGAGTACATGGATTTATTTATTTGTGGTTTTATATATTCATTATGGTTTTCCTTATTACAGGATTTCTCTGGTAATCCTATAGTAATAACACTTAGCAAGAAGAAGGGAGGAAGGGCAGAGTATCTGCTATGCAGTTGATGATATTTGTCCAAACGTGCTGGGTAAGACATATCAGCAAGGAAAGCTAACTACAGATTTTATCTAGTATAGAAGCTTCTAGAACTAAGGAGTCTCTGCTTATACCTAAAAACTGAATTTCCTGAAAATATATATAAAGATTTTTTTCTGTGCATTTTTCTGAGAAGAGATTCCAGTACTTTCTTCAGAGTACCAGAAAGATCCAAAGCCCACCCCACCACCAAAAAGTATTAAAACCCATACTTTAGTGATTTACAAACAGTAGGTCATTTGTGGGTCACATCTTTTAAAATAAAATCGAAAGGAAAGGGGCCGGTGTCATGGCATAGCAGGTTGGCAACCTGTAGAGCCTGCATTCCATTCCAGTACTGGTTGCAGTCCTGGCTGCACCTGGGAAGACAGCCCAAGTGCTAGGTCCCCTGCCACCCACATGGGAGTCCCGAATGGAGCCCCTGGCTCCTGGCTTTTGCCTGGCCCAATTCCAGTCATTGTGGCCATTTGGGGAGTGAACTAGCAGATGGAAATTCCCTCTGTCTCTGTAGCTCTGCCATTCAAATAAATAAACAAATCTTTAAAAGAAGAATAAGTAAAAGAGGAAGAAAAGGAGGAGAAGGGGGGGAGGTTTGGAAAGGGGAGAGGAAGTAGAGAGGAGGGGGAGGAGAAGGAGGAGGAGAAGAAGGAAAGTCTAAGAGTATAACACTGGGACCAGCGTTGTGGCACAGTGGATTAAGCCAGTATCCCATATCAGAGTGCTGATTTGAGCCCCAGCTGCTCCACTTCTGATCCAGCTCCCTGCTAATGCCATTGGAAAATCAGCAGAAGATGGGCCAACAACTTAGGCCTCTGCCACCCCTGTAGAGTTCCAGGCTCCTGGCTTTGGCCAGGCCCAGCCCCAGCCATTGCAGCTGTTTGGGGGAGTAAACCAGCAGGCTGAAGATCTCTCTGTCTCTCCCTTTCTGTCACTCTGCCTTCCAAATAAATAAAACCAATCTTTAAATAGAGCGAGAGCGAGAGTGAGAGAGAGAGAGAGAGAAATATTGGTCATAAAGGAATTATTTCTTCAAATTTGCTTCAGCTGTGTGTGTAAATGTATGGGCAGAGGAATATGCACATCAAAGTAAATTTTTTCAGACTGAGGTCAGGGTCAAACAATTTGAAAGTCACTGTTCTAAGAGAGGAAAAATGGCTACATTCAGTGGGTTGCCAAGATTCAACATATTAAATTATCACCCACTGGAAACAATTAGGTGATCGGTGGTTCCAGTGGGCAAAATACAGTTTTGAGTGGCATATGATCCACCGAAATGAAATTGCTATTATTAGAGAGCTGCAATCTACAGCACTCAGAAAGTAAAGTGTATCTTTGTAAGATTCTATTGATTTTAAGGAGCCCAAGGACTAGGAAGAGGCTTCCACTTGGTGTCTCTGGGAAAAATGTTAAATACTGAGTAAAACGTTTAGGAATGAAAAAAGTGTAAGTATTTCCCTGGGATAATGGGGATAATGGAGTTCCCTAAGCACCTTGAAAGACATCAGGGATTCAAAGAGTAGGGAAATTTATCTCTCAGCCTGACATGCAGTGCGTTTTAGAGAAATATTATTTCCTTTATACACAAGAAATGGAAAGCACGGAGATGTTACTATGAATGCTTAGGTGCCGGGAGTGTAACTCTCATCCCGGTTACCAGTGTCTGCTGCTGTCCTGTATTCTTTTCATCAAGAAATGTAAATGGTCTGGGCACTGAACAGTTTTTGAGCTTACTGCCTAAAATATTACTAGACACTTTATTGGCTTGGGTCATCCTAGTTTATACTGAAATTTCAACAGTATCACCAAGTTCCATTCAACCAGACCACTACCCCTCCAGTCTGGAAACCACTCTCTCAAAGAGGCCTACTCGGGGTTCAAGTATATCTGAAATCAAAAAAGTGAATCACCAGGGTCGGCGCTGCAGCCATCTGGGGAGTCAACCGGCAGATGGAAGATTTCTCTTTGCCTGTCTGACCATCTCTCTGTGTAGCTCTGACCTGCTAATAAAGAAGTAACTCTTAAAAAAAAAAAAAAAAGTGAGGACAGCGCTGCGGCTCACTAGGCTAATCCTCCGCCTGCGGCGCCGGCACCCCGGTTCTAGTCCCAGTTGGGGCACTGGATTCTGTCCTGGTTGCTCCTCTTCCCGGCCAGCTCTCTGCTGTGGCCCGGGAGTGCAGTGGAGGATGGCCCAGGTTCTTGGGCCCTAGACCCGCATGGGAGACCAGGAGAAGCACCTGGCTCCTGGCTTTGGATCGGCGCAGCGTGCAGGCCGCAGCGGCCATTTGGGGGGTGAACCAACGGAAGGAAGACCTTTCTCTCTGTCTCTTACTGTCTCACTCTGCCTGTCAAAAAAAAAAAAAAAAAAAAGTGAAGCACCATGCTGGATTCCCTGTTCCTCTTCCTCTGTTTGGCCCCCAGAGTGCTCACTGGAGAAACTGCCAGACATAAGAAAAAGACGCACAAATAACGCCCAGGGACTGCTCTGCCATACCCCCAGGACAGAAGAGCTGAGATCCTCACCACGCCACCAGCACTATGACAAAGAGCTTCGGATGGAATTGTAACTTCTCATCCTCAAATGGAAAAGATAGGAAAGGACAGCAAGACATTTTAAGAAAGACTCAAAGTGAAAGAGAATAAAATACAGGGGAATGTGAATTCAAACAGCAGAGGGATAAGACCAGTAGTAAAATTATACATATAACGTTTTCTTCTGAGAGTTAAAATATTGTATTCATGAAATAAGCTATAGAAAAGAACATTTAGAAGACAGACAGATCTTTACATTTTTACATTTATATTTAGCTTTTTTAGTTGACACATAAAATTGTATGTATTTATGGAGTATCATGTGATGTTTTGATACATGCATATAATTTTTAATGTTCAAACCAAGGTAAGCATATCTATCTCGTTTATCATTTCTTTTTGGTGAAATCATTTTAAAAATCCCTTCTTATAGCTTCTTTGAAATACATATTATCATTATCTATAGTCATCCTACTATGTAACAGAATACCAGAACTTATTTCTCCTTACTATAATTAACCCTGGAAGTTCAAAAATAAAAAAACTAAACAGTTAGAAATGCCTGGAAAATTGACCAAAACGATGGAAATTTGGAGTTAATAGATGAGAAAATCAAAGAATTGGTCCCAAAGGCCTAGCATTTATATAACAGGAATTCAAGATAAAATAAAACAGAAACAAAAGAAAAATTACAGTGATAGAGAAATGACAAGGAAAAAATTACCAAGAAAAAGTTACAAGAATTCCCCAAAGTACAGAATATGAATTGCCAAACTGAAAGGGCCAAAAGCTTTCTCAACAAATTTAATGAAAAAAGGATCCAAGTCAATAATCACTGTAAAATCAGAACACTAAGACGTGGTGACGGAACTTCATGGTGGCGGGATCAGGCTGACAACCACTTATACCTGCTTCTCAACGTTAGCCTCAATAACAGTGGGGCACCAGCACTCCTGCACACTCCTGATGCGTTAGGACACACACGGTGCCAGCTACGAAGTACTGTCATGCAACAACTGAACTGTAACTCGACCAAGCCTAAAACCAAACACTAGTGATTTTCTTGATTGTTGTATTTTTCAGTAATAAAACTTCATTTCGTTCTTCTTTATATCTTCTATTTCTGATTTTTTTTTCTTACTTCTTTTGTTTCAAGTGTGTTCATAATTGTTGCTTCCTGAAGCATTTTTATCATACCTGCTTTAAAAACTCTTGTCATTCCAACATCTTTGTCATCTCAGTGTTAGGTGTCTGTTATTGTCTTTCTCATTCAAGTTGAAATTTTCCTATTTCTTGGTGTGATAAGTGATTTTTTTTTTTTTTACAGGCAGAGTGGACAGTGAGAGAGAGAGAAACAGAAAGGTCTTCCTTTTGCCATTGGTTCACCCTCCAATGGCCGCCGCGGTAGGCGTGCTGCGGCCGGCACACCGCGCTGTTCCGAAGCCAGGAGCCAGGTGCTTCTCCTGGTCTCCCATGGGGTGCAGGGCCCAAGGACTTGGGCCATCCTCCACTGCACTCCCTGGCCACAGCAGAGAGCTGGCCTGGAAGAGGGGCAACCGGGACAGGATCGGTGCCCCGACCGGGACTAGAACCTGGTGTGCCGGCGCCGCAAGGCGGAGGATTAGCCTACTGAGCCGCGGCGCCGGCCAGATAAGTGATTTTTTTTCATTGGATCCTGGACAATAACATTGAGACGAATATGAGGAAAAATGGACATGCAACTAATGAGCTGGCTAGTTTTCTCAAGTAAAAATAGTGTTAGAGTAGTAGTAACAAAAGTTAATATTCAAGTAGCACTTAGGGAGGTAGGCACTGAAGTGAGCAGGCAGTCTAATTATCTACACTTTACACACAAGGAAACAGGTTAAGTATGTAGCCAACATAACAAAATCAGCAAGCGGCAAAACCCGCCTATGAGTCCAAACAATCTGCCTCCAAAGTCCCTGCTGCTGAAATCAACATGTACTGATGGTCCTAGTAATTTATTACAATATTTTTACTTGCAGTAAATATATCATTGTTTCCCAACACACCTCTGGTGAGAACTATAAAGGGTGAATTCTGTCATTTTTGTACCCAGGACTATCCTTTTATAGATTGTTATGTTACCACCAACAAAAGGAAAAAGCCAACAGGAATTTTTCTAGGAAAAAAAAATGGGGGTTCAGAAAAACAGGTAATTTCCTATGAGTTTTTAGAGCGACCTAATCAAACAAGGAGTGTTATCATTTGCACTAGTGTCTCATACCCAACAGATGCTTGTTGAATGAATGAAAGAATGAATCAGTAAACACACTGGTGAAAGTATGTCTCTAAAGACTTTAAAAGAAGACTGGGATGTCAAGTCTTCTTAAAAGATGCTAAAAAGGTAAATAATAGAGAACTCTATCTCCTAATAGGAAGAGTCCCTCAGTCAGGAATTTGTTATAGCCTGGCCAGCTTATCGTTTGGACAACAAAAAGTCTTTTTTTTTCTTTTTTTAAAGATTTATTTATTTACTTGAAAATCAGAGGTATAGAGAGAGAAAGAGAGAGAGAGAGAGGAGAGAGGAGAGGCAGAGAGAGAGAGAGAGAGAGAGAGAGAGAAAGGTCTTCCATCCACTGGTTCACTCCCCAGATGGCCGCAACAGCCAGAGCTGCACCAATCCAAAGCCAGGAGCCAGGAACTTCTTCCGGGTCTCCCATGTGGGTGCAGGGGCCCAAGGGCTTGGGCCATCTTCTACTGCTTTCCCAGGCCACAGCAGAGAGCTGGAATGGAAGAGGAGCAGCCGGGACTAGAACCGGTGCCCATATGGGATGCCAGCGCTTCAGGCCAGGGCGTTAACCCAGTGCACCACAGCACCGGCCCCAACAAGAGGTCTTTAAGAGATGGGGCCTGCACTGCAGCATAGCAGGTTAACGCCCTGGCCTGAAGTGCTGGCATCCAAATGGGTGCTGGTTCGAGGCCCAGCTGCTCCTCTTCCAATCCAGCTCTCTGCTAAGGTCTGGGAAAGCAGTAAAAGATGGCCCAGGTCCTTGAGCCCTTGCACCCACGTGGGAGACCTGGAAGAAGCTCCTGGCTCCTGACTTTGGATCGGCGCAGCTCCAGCCATTGCAGCCATCTGAGGAGTGAACCAGCGGATGGATGACCTCTCTCTCTGTCTCTTCCTCTCTCTGTAACTCTTTCAAATCAATAAAAATAAGGCTTTTTAAAAAAAATCCACTAGAATAATGTTTCCAAATATTCTAATGATATAAGCTGCGATGTATAAGTTTAAGCGCTGTTCAGAATCTCTTCTTCCATGCATATGTAACCACGTCAAGAAACAGCGGATGTAGCCAGAGGAGCTTACTGATGTTTAGGAAAGTTTACAGAAAAGGCATTCTGAGAACAAAACAAGTAAAGATTTTCTGAACAAGTAAAATTTTAGACAGTTTTATTAGAAACAGAAGAATGTTGGAGCCAGCGCTGTGGCGCAGTAGGTTAATATTTGGCCTGAAGCACCGGCATCCCATATGGGCGCCAGTTCTAGTCCTGGCTACTCTTCTTCTGATCCAGCTCTCTGCTGTGGCCCCGGAAGGCAGTGGAGGATGGCCCAAGTGCTTGGGCCCCTGCAGTCGGGTGGGAGACCAGAAAGAAGCTCCTGGTTCCTGGCTTCAGATCGGCGCTGCTCAGGACATTGCGGCCAACTAGGGAGTGAACCAGCAGATGGAAGACCTCTCTCTCTCCCTCTCCCTCTCTCCCCCTCTCACTGTCTGTAACTCTACCTCTCAAATAAATAAATGAAATCTTTTTTAAAAAAAAAGAAAGAAAGAGAAAAATGTCAATCCAGGTAAAAATTAAGATTTTTCACGGAGCCCATTATCATAGAGACTTACATTGCTCCCAAGCCGAATCCTCTAGGAGCTTGCTGGCAATCTCTGACACTTTGCTGCATCTCCAAAGTTGCTCTCTCAGCGGAAGTGATGGATCTCTCGCTCTGGTTAGGAAATGAGTAATCAATAGTGCACTGATAAACATGGTGCAAGAGTAGGCCAGCTGGCCAACACACAGATTAAAACAGACCTAGAGACTCATACAACCAAACTCGCAAAAACAGGGTATAGTCAGCAAACAGGAATCTTTGCACTTTTGACTAAAGCAACAGAGCACCTCAAAGGATCGATACCAGTAAGCGTAAACTATGCAACAGGTCTGGACTGCGACAGGACAGTAAAAGATTTGGAAAATCAACCTGCAGTTGTTTCTTTACGTTAAAGAACAGCTTTTAGCAACTCATACAGTAATTACTTGGCATTAAGATAGGTATGTGATTTATACGGCATTCAACTAACGTGACTATACAGGAAGGAACGTGGTGAGATCACAGTATGTACTTAATAGATAACTCACAGAAAAACTAATATACAAATGGAGGTTAATATAACTTTTACTTCTATAGATTAATAAATAATATTTGCTGTATTGTCAGTGAGCCATAAATTAAAGGAATGGCTATCTGGTCAATTTATGTTCTAAGCATGCAGAAAATAAGGGCTCCTAAAGAACTGATTTCAGTCATTATATCTTCAAGATATGGGTTAGATCAAATTATATCACTTACTTGAGAACTGTGTACATTTTTAATGTATATTTTTTAAAAAATTGACCTCATTTACTAATGAAAGAATGAGACTTTTTCATCTCTTCTACAGGGTTTTTAAAAACTAGTTTCAGTTTCTTGATGCAGTAGTACAACAGAGCTTTACAACAGAGCTTTACATTTGCTGCTTTATCTGCTGAAGCAAGATAACTCAGTAACTATCATCCAAGTAGATGTTAATTTCACCTAGCCCATAATTTCACACAGAATAAGGTACATAACTTCAGAGAACTCAACCACTCTTCATCATAAACTCTTTAGGCAATAACAAGAAAAACCTACTGAGAGAAATTCTGTTCAAGTTCAGAATGAACGAGTCCTTCCTAGACAGCTTTTTTCCACCAATTAGAATGCATTAAGTATGTTACATGTATATCTTATATCACTGTATATTCTGAAATATATAAAACCACACAGTACTGAATCAGTAGCTATTTTACTTTTCATTTGTTTCAAATGTTTCACAACTTAAGTCTGTGACATTATAAGCCTCTCCAAAAGACTTAAATAGTATTAAAATACTACTTTCAATTTAAAGGGCAAAATATCTGGAAAATTAAGGTCACCATGTTAGAGAGTCTAATGGAGTATGGATTTCTGCTTGAAGTACTTCAGCCAGAAACCTCAGCAATCTTAAATCTGTCTCTCCTGGATATAACACGTTTTAAAGCTTCGAATGAATTTTCAGAATATGTTTCACATCTCTCATAACTTCAGAAAAAAGACGCAGCAGAGAAAAAGAGAATAGTCTATAATAATGGAATTTTTACACAGTACCAATAAGTTACAGAGCTTTTAAGACAAAAGATGAACAGGATTACCCTTAAAGGGGGAAAAATAAGATGACTTAGGTTTCTTTGTAAGAATTTGTTCTTGATCAGAATACCAGGAAGTAATGGGTTCTTTGATTCAAGATGTCACAGACTCATGATTAAATCTTTTTTTTTGTAGGGTGTAAGGTTTTTATTTCGCTGTGCCTATGGAAAATATAGACAGCTCCACATGACATTATAAAATCTGAGTAACTTTTCAGATGAGAAATTACCCAGGAAATATTGACAGACCAAATCATAGACAATGCATACAAATTTGAAACAGGAAAGCAATGCAAAATACATTTCAAAACTAAATGAAATGTATGTCTTTGTAAAAGTCAAAAGAAAAATAAGAAAGGAATGAGGAGGTTGAGGGTGAGGGAGGGAGGGAGGGCAGGGTGGTAAGTATCATTATGCTCTTAAAACTGTGTATAAGGCCGGCGCCACGGCTCACTTGGCTAAACCTCCACCTGCAGTGCCGGCACCCTGAGTTCTAGTCCCGGTTGGGGCGCCGGATTTTGTGCCGGTTGCTCCTCTTCCAGTCCAGCTCTCTGCTGTGGCCCGGGAAGGCAGTAGAGGATGGCCCAAGTGCTTGGGCCCTGAACCCACATGGGAGACCAGGAGGAAGCACCTGGCTCCTGGCTTCGGATCGGCATAGCATGCCGGCTATAGCGGCCATTTGAGGGGTGAACCAATGGAAAGGAAGACCTTTCTCTCTCTCTCACTCTCTCACTGTCTAAATCTGCCTGTCAAAAACAAACAAACAAACAAACAAACAACTGTATATATGAAATACATGAAGGGCTGGCACTATGGCACAGCAGGTTAACGGCCTAGCCTGAAGTGCTGGCATCCCATATGGGCACCGGTTCTAGTCCCGGCTGCTCCACTTTCAATCCAGCTCCCTGCTATGGCCTGGGAAAGCAGTGGAAGATGGCCCAAGTCCTTGGGCCTCTGCACCCATGTGGGAGACCCGGAGAAAGCTCCTGGCTCCTGGCTTCGGATAGGCGCAGCTCCGGCTTTTGCAGCCAGCTAGGGAGTGAACCAGCGGATGGAAAACCTCTCTCTCTCTCTCTCTCTCTCTCTCTCTCTGTAACTCTTTCAAATATATAATTAAATCCTTTAAAAAAAAAAGAAATACATGAAATTTGTTCTCTTTGTATAAGTTAAAAAATCATTAAAAAACTTTGTGATCTAAAATAATGGTCCTAAAACAGAGGTGATTTTTCCTCTCAGGAGACATTTGGCAATAACTGAGGGCGTGTTTAATTGTCACAACAGGGGAAGTGCTACTGGCATCTTTAGGATACAGACCAAGGATGCTGCTACACATCTACAATTCATAGAATTATCCAGCCCTAAAAGTCCACAACAAAGAATTATTCAGCCAAAATGCCAACAGTGCGAAGGTTGAGAAACCCTGATCTAAATTAATACCAAGCACTTGAACAATAAATGGGTATTTGCTGAATGAATGAATTTTGATAAATGAAAATATTTAGTTTCCACTTTTTATACCTTAGTGCTCCCATGAATTTGATGCTGCCTAACACAGACTCTGTCTTTGTTCTCAAGATCTTTATCTACTCGTTCATCAGAATCCCCTATGGTGTCAAATACGACCAGGCAAATAAAAACACACGTTCACTAAGGATGTTGCCCTATGATGCGGCTTTGAGAGTCCAAAAGAGGGACACTATATTCACCATGTAACTGACATTCAAACTAGAAGAGGTTCAGGCATCCAGCCTAGCAATTAAGATCCCCATGTCCCACATCTCAGTAGCCAGCCCCAGCTCCTGTCTGCAGCTTGCTGCTAATGCTGACCTGGGAGGCAGTGGTGACAGCGTAAGTAACTGGGTTTCTCCCACCCATGTGAGAGAACTAGATCATGCTCCCAACTCCCAGCTGTAGCCTAACATTGTGGGCATTTGGGGAGCAAACTAGCAGATGGAAGTTCTCTCTCTGTACCTCTCAAATAAATAAAATTGCTAAAAAAAAATTAGCAGGTGAAAACTGCCTTCAGTGATCAAGAGCTCAAAAATGTTTTTCTTTAACTATGAAAATTAAAACACCATTATTTTACTTGGTCACATTTGGTGATAAACCAATGTTTCTCAAATGTACATGTTAAAAGCAAACAATTTTTTTTAATTTTTTTTTATTAAACTTTTATTTAATGAATATAAATTTCCAAAGTATAGCTTATGGGTTACAATGGCTTCCCCCCTCCCATAACTTCCCTCCCGCCCGCAACCCTCCCCCCTCCCACTCCCTTTCCCCTTCCATTCATGTAAAGATTCATTTTCAATTCTCTTTGTATACAGAAGATCAGTTTAGTATATATTAGGTAAAGATTTCAACATTTTGCCCATATAGCAACATCAAGTGAAAAAACTACCATTGGATTACTAGTTATAGCATTAAATAGCAATGTACAGCACATTAAAGACAGAGATCCTACATAATTTTTTTTTCAAAATAATTAATTTTCTATGCCATTTCCATTTTAACACCAGGTTGTTTTTTTTTTCATTTCCAATTCTCTTTATATACAGAAGATCACTTCAGTATATAATCAGCAAAGACCTCATCAGTCTGCGCCCACACAGAAACGCAAAGTATAAAAATACTGTTTCAGTACCAGTCATAGCATCACTTGGCTTTAGAAAAGAGAGGGAGGAGATGAACAATTTGGAACATGCTCAATCGGACTGGCCGCAAATGGTGGAGTTAGAAATGTGCAGGGGATTCCAACACAATTCCATCAAGATGGCATGTACCAATGCCATCGCACTAGTCCAAGTGATCAATTTCAGCTCACAATTGATAGCTCTGATAGGTCTAAGAATCAAAGAGATCACACAAACAAGACAAGTATCTGCTAATACTAACTGATAGAATCAAAAAGGGAGAGAAAGATCCAACATGGGAAGTGGGATACACAGCAGATTCATAGGATGGCAGATGTCCTAAACAACACTCCGGCCTCAGAATCAGCCCTCAAGGCATTCAGATCTGGCTGAAGAGCCCATGAGAGTATAGCAGGCATGGAAAGCCAAGATATCATGGAAAAAAAAAAAAAAGACCTAAATGAATGATCTCTGTGAGTGAGATCCCAGTGGAAAGAACGGGGCCATCAAAGAAGGAGGTACCCTTCTCCGAAGGGAGGAGAGAACCTCCACTTTGACTATGACCCTATCGGAATAAGATCAAAGTCAGCGAACTCTAAAAGCAAACAATTTTAAAATTAAAATACTCATTTTGGTGGCCATCATTGTGGTGTAGCAGGTTAAGCCGCCCCCTGCAATGCTGGCATCCCATATGGGCACTGGTTCAAGTCCCAGCTGTTCTCTAGCTCCCTGCTAATATGCCTGGCAAAGGCAGTGGAAAATGGCCCAAGTGCTTGGGTCCCTGCCCCCACTTGGCAGATCCAGATGAAGTCCCTAGCTTCTAGCTTTGGCCCAGCCACAGCCCCGGCCAATGCAGCTGTTTATGGAGTGAAGCAATGAATGGAAGATTTCTCTCTCTCTCTCTCTCTCCCTCCCTCCCTCCCTCCCTCCCTCCCTCCCTCCCTCCCTTTCTCTCTGTAGCTCTGCCTTCAAATAAATAAATACATCTTTTCAAAAAAAGGAAATATTCATTTGAATAAGGTAACTAGAAACTGTTAAAAGACCCATATGATTGGGTTTTTTCCCTCCTAAGAAAACTTTTATTTAAGGAATACAAACCATGCATTTCATAAGTACAATTTTAGGGATACAGTGACTCTTCCCACTATACCCACATTCCTACCTCTCCTCCTCCTCCATCTCCCATTCCCAGTCCCATTCTCCACTAAGATCCATTTTTGATGAACTTTATACACAGAAGACCAACTCCACACTAAGTAAAGAGTTCAATAATTTGCACACACAGACAAAAAAAAAAAGCTGTTCCTCAACAGTGGAGATAAGAGCTGTTCAAAGTCATTGCATCTTGAAGTTAATTTTACTTTTTTTTTTTTTTTAGAAACTTAATTAGCTTTAAAGAAACACCCAAGAATGACACATCTTTTGGGAGCACTTGACATAATTTTAACACAACTCTTTGAGGACAGAGATCCTGCATGGGAAGTTAGTGCACAGTGACTCTTGTTGTTAATTTAACAACTAACACTTTTATGTATGATTTCAGTGATTATCCAAAGCTCTTGATATGAGCTGCCTAGGCTCTAGAAGCCTATTGAATCCACAAACTCCATCAGTATTTAGGCCATCAGCAAAGTGGAAGTTCTCTCCTCACTTTAAAGAAAAGTACATCCTTCCTTGATGACCACTTCTTTTCACTGGGGTCTCACCTACTGAGGTACTTCGTGTAGGACATTTTTTGCCACAGTGTCTTGGTTTTCCACGCCTGAAATGTTCTCGTAGGCTTTTCAGCCAGACCAGAATGCCTTAAGAGTTGATTCTGAGGTCAGAGTGCTACTTAAAGTGATTGTCATTCTATGAGTCTGCTGTGTGGACTGCTTCCCATGTTGGAGCATTCATTCCTTTTTTAATTCTATCTGTTATTATTACCAGACACTCTAGCCTATCCATATGATCACTTTATTACTTAAGATGGTATTTTTACCACCCTCCATATGATCTTTTTAAACAATGATTCACATTTCCAGTTCAAAACAATCTTAAAGGAATTTTTAAAAATTCTGATGTCCCCAATTTAATCTAATATGAAACTTCCCTGAGAGTAGAAATCTATTTTTATATTTTTTTAAATCCAGACCTACATATATCCTTAATTGTGACCTAACTAGAGATTGATTTTATTATTAATACTAAAAGTATCTCTCAAAAGACAACAATTATGGATAATTTTTAAATGTATAGCCTTTCCTTTATAGATTTTTAATCCTTCAATTGTTTTATTATACATATTTTTATAAGGAAAATTAAGAACCTATTTAAAGAAAAAAAGCATCCCATAATTCACATGTATTCAGTTTATACAGAATCATATACTATTCCAGGGTTAAATTTTATGAACAACAGAATTAATGATAAAGCTATGAAATTCCTAAGTGATTTCCTTCTAAAGAACACACTACTTGGAGCCAGTGCTGTGGCACAGCAGGTAAAGCCACCACCTGCAGTGCTGACAATCCATATGGGCACCAGTTCAAGTCCTGGCTACTCTACTTCCAATCTAGCTCTTTGCTATGGCCTGGGAGAGCAATAGAAGATGGCCCAAGTCCTTTGGCCCCTGCACCTGCGTGGGAGATCTGGAAGAAGTTCCTGACTCCTGGCTTCCAATCAGCCCAACTCCATCCATTGTGGCCATTTGGGGAGTGAACCAGTGGATGGAAGAACATTCTTTGTCTCTCCCTCTGTCTGTAACACTACCTCTCAAATAAATAAAATCTTTTAAAAGGAACTTTATAAAAAAAAATGCTTCTAGTCAAAACAATACTGTTAAATGAAATTACAAATACTAAGTAAATCATAACATTTGTATATCATCCTGCTATGATGTTTTGTTTTAGCTGTTTTTGGGGATAAATGTTGCTATAATAAATAAATCATTGAGGCTGGGGCTGTGGTGCAGTAAATTAATCCTCCGCCTACAATGCCAGCATCCCATATGGGTGCTGGTTCTAGTCCCAGCTACTCCTCTTCCAATACAGTTCTCTGCTGATAGCCTGAGAAAGCAGCAGAAGATGGCCCAAGTGCTTGGGCTCCTGCACCCACATGGGAGACCCAGAGGAGGCTCCTGGCTCCTGGATTCAGATTGACCCAGTTCCGGCCATTACAGCCATTTGGGGAGTGAACCAGTGGATGGACGACCTTTCTCTCTGTCTCTTCCTCTAACTGTCTGTAACCCTACCTCTCAAATAAATAAATAAATAAATAAATTATTTTTTAAAAAAAAAGCAAGAAACTACTGCTCCATATATTTAAACATTACCCAGAGATAATGTTATTCTATTAAGAAACACCCTAAGAATCACATCAAAAACCATGGACGGAACAGCAATCTAAAAGTTATTCAGACGCTTATTCAAACAGAAGAAAAGGGCAGAACTTCTCAAAAAGAAATGGTTTTTAATAAAACTTATAGGTAGAAAGTTGTCTATCAGAAATACAAGTTCAAATGAACCAATGAATAAGGAAATTCTATTTGGGATTATTCCAAGCTCATCTGAAGCCACATGTACTTGGAAAACCCCAAACAATCAAAATAAATACATTACCTAGACATGCTTTCAAATCTACTTCTCCCAAGTGGAAATAACACCCACAAAGGGTGTTGATTTGTTCTTTTCATTCCTTTTTACAGCTAAATGAGCATGCAAACCTTCAAAAGAGAGGCAAAAATGGAAATGACAGCACCACTTATGAATCCAAAATAATCTCTGTGATTCAGTGTCACTGAAATGGAGAAAAAGACAAATAAATATTCCAATCAAATAGCATCCCTTTGTAAGAAAATATGAACTTAAGATTCTAACATTACAAAAGATTTATGTATATTATCAGTTCCTTGATGTATTTGTTTAAAGATCATTAACGACTTTTTAGGGGCTACCTAGCCAGCCACAATTAGCTTACAAATTCTTTCGACAAATTTTTATTGAGCACCTACTACACATAGAGGACTGTGTTAGGCACAATGAGAAGCAAAGACTCATCCTTCCCAGGCTTTGGCCTCAAGAAACTCAACAGTTTAATTAGGAAGACAAGAGGTGCCTAGAAATAACTTCTACATAAGAGGGAGACAAATGGCCAACACAATCTTTGTTGTTTTTGTTTTTATTTATTTTTTAAAGATTTATTTTTTTTGAAAGGCAGAGTTACAGAAAGGCAGAAGCAGAGAGAGAGAGAGAGAGAGAGAGAGAGAGGTCTTCCATCTGCTGGTTCACTCCCCAATTGGCCGCAATGGCTGGAGCTGTGCCAATCTGAAGCCAAGATCCAGGAGCTTCTTCTGGATCTCCTACACAGGAGCAGGGGTCCAAGCACTTGGGTCATCTTCCACTGCTTTTCTAGGCCATTAGCAGGGAGCTAGATCAGAAGTGGAGCAGCCGGGACTCGAACCGGCGCCCATATGGGATGCTGGCACCGCAGGCAGTGGTTTTTACCTACTATGCCACAGCACCGGCCGCACCAACACAATCTTGAGGGGGAAAACAAACCCAAAAACAAAAGCTGGTAGGGCCTGGGAAGGCAGAGGAGGACAGCCCAAGTGCTTGAGCCCCTGCACCCACGTGGGAGACCTGACGGAAGCTCCAGGCTTCAGCCTGGCCCAGCTCTGGCTGTTGCAGTCACTTGGGGAGTGAAACAATTGATAGAAGCTTTTCTCTTTTGCTCTCTTTCTCTCTCTCCTTCCCTCCCTCCCTAGGTAACTCTGTCTTTCAAATAAATAAATTAAAACCTTAAAAAAAAAAGCTGGAGGCATATTCTCTGCTTTCAAAATATATTGTAAAACTGTTGTAACTAAAACATCATGGTTCTGGCATTAAAAAAAAAAAAAGACATACTGATAATAAAATAATGTAGAGGCCCAGAAACAAACCCAAACATTTACAGTCAATGGATTTTCAACAAAGGTGTTAAGAACATACAATGAGGAAAGAACAGCCTCTTCAATAAACAGTGCTGAAAAAACTGGTTATTCATATGCAGAATATCTCACACAACAATCAAAAATCAACTGAAAATGCAGTTAACATCCATGATATGTAAGGAAATCAAACAACTCTAAAGGAAGAAAATAATGTGGTCAAAAATGAGCAGAGGACCTAAACAGACATTTCTTGAAAAAAAGACTACAAACGCCAACAAGTACATGAAGAATACTCATCACTAATCATTAGGGAAATGAAAATTAAAACCACAGTGAACTATCCCTTCACACCTGCTAGAATGGCTATTATCAAAAAGACAAAAGATAAGTGGTGGTGAGAAAGTGGAGAAAGGGGAACCCTTGTACACTGTTGGCGGGAATGTAAATCAGAACAGCTATGTTGCAAAATAACATGGAGGTTCCTTTAAAAACTAAAAATGGAACTGTCATAGCATTACCACTCCTGGGAACGGAAATCAATATGTAAAGGGATATCTAAACTCCCTTGTTCATTGCATCATTATTCACAACAGCCAAGATAAAGGAACAACTTAAGTGATCATTAACAGATGAAAGTTAAAAAATGTGATATACAGATAGACCTCAACTTATCTACTTGTACTTGTGGTTTTTCAACTTTACAATGTTGTAAAAATGATAAACACTCAGTAGAAAATGTACTTTGGATTTTTAGCTCTTCTTGGACTAGCAATATGTGGTACAATTCTCTCTCCAGGTTCTGGGCAGCAGCGCACAGCTCCCTGTTAGCCACATAACCATCAGGGTAAACAACAGCAATCTACAGTCTACCCCATTGCCAGCCGTTTTTTAATATAACTATTCAATAAATTGTACGAGATAGTCTATTTTAAAAAGGCTTTGAGGGGCTAGCCCTGTGGTGCAGTGGCTAAAGCTGCTGTTGGCAGTGCCGGCATCCCACATGAGCACGAGTTTGAGTCCCAGCTGCTTCACTTCCAATCCAGCTCTCTGCTGCGTCTTGGAAAAGCAGCAGAAGATGACCTAAGGGGTTGGGCCCCTGCACCCACATGGGAGATCCAAAAGACGTCTCTGGCTCCTGTTTTCGGACCAGCCCAGCTCCTGTCGAAGTTCACCTGGGGAGTGAACCAGTGAATGGAAGATTCTCTCTGTCTCTCTGTCTCTCTCTCTCTCTCTCAAAGCCTCTTCCTTTCTGTAACTCTGCTTTTCAAATAAACAAATAAATCTTTAAAAAAAAAAAAAGGTTTGAATTAGATGACTTTGTTCAACTCTATGCTAATGTAAGTGTTCTGAACCCATTTCGAGAGGCTCAGATGAAGTATGACATTAAGAAGTATTAGGAGCAGTAAGTGCAATTTTGACTTAAAAATTTTCAACCTATTATGTTTTTATCAGGACATAAACCCATCATAAATCAAGGTGCGTTCACATATATACAATGGAATACTATTCAGCCTTTTAAAAGAAGAAAATGCTGTCATTTCCAACAAAGTGGATGAACCAGAGACATTATGATAAGTTTATTTTGAAATGATCAGGCCAGGGGCCAGCACTGTGCCATAGTAGGCTAAGCCTCTGCCTGCAGCGTCAGCATCCCATATGGGCATCAGTTTGTGTTCCAACTGCTCCTCTTCCAACCCAGCACTCTGTTACAGCCTGGGAAAGCAGTAGAAGATGGCCCAAGTGCTTGGGCCCCTGCACTCAGAAGGGAGACATGGAAGAAGCTCCTGGCTCCTGGTTTTGGACAGGCCTAGCTCCAGGCACTGTGGCCATTTGGGGAGTGAACCAGTGGATGGAAGATCTTTCTCTCTGTGTCTTTCTCTGTCTGTCTGTAACTCTACCTTCCAAATAAACAAATAAAATTTTAAAAAAAGAAATGAGGGGCCAATGCTGTGGCTTAGCAGGAGAAGCCACCACCTGCAGTGCCAGCAGCCCATATGAGCGCCAGTTCGAATCTCGGCTGCTCCACTTCCAATCCGGCTCTCTGCTATGGCCTGGGAAAGCAATAGAAAATGGCTCAAGTCCTTGGGCCCCTGCACCCATATGGGAGACTAGGAAGAAGCTCCTGCTCCTGGCTTTAGATTGGCACAGCTCTATCCACTGCGGCCATCTGGGGAGTGAACCAGTGGATGGAAGACCCCTCTCTCTCTCTGCCTCTCTATAACTCTACCTTCCAAATAAATAAATAAATCTTAAAAAAGAAATGAGAAAGAGAAAAGCAAATACTGCATGATCTCAGTTACATGTAGAATCTAAAAGTCAAACTTGTACACAAGTAAAATGATGGTTACCAGAGATGGGAGGGTGGGAGAAAAGGGTTGTTGTCAAAGGGTACAAAGTATCAGTTGGACAGGAAGAGTGAATGTTGGGATCTATTTTTCAGCAGGGTGCCTACAACCAATAATAATGTAAGTTCCAAAATAACTAAGAGAGTAAATGTAAAATATCTCACCATGAAAAATGACAAATGAGGTGACAGATATGTAAATTAACTCAATTTAATCATTTCACACTGTACACATCCATCAAAGCATAACATTATATACCACATAATATATACAATTATTTCTTGCTTAAAATATTAATTGCAAAAAAAACAAAAACAAAAAAGAAGTATCTAAAGAAGAGTGAAGATAAAATGCCATGAGAAGTAAGAAGAGAGAAGACTTCCAGCTGGGGAGACGAGAGAAGATCCTGAGATTGAATGGCAATGCTGGAGAGGAGCCCGGACAGACACATGAAATGTGGACATTCTTAGAAAGACATAAGCAGAGTGGAAGGGAAAAGTGATATAGGAGAGTAAAAGTGAACACAGGACAAAGCACCCATTCTCAGCCACAAGTTTTGCTGGTTGGCAGAGTAACGCAGAAAGAGGAATAACTAGTTAAAAAAAAAGTTAAAAGCAGCATATTGCGAATGGGGCCTATTTGGGAGGGCCTGACAATAGGGGATTAGTTTGGATTTTACTGGGTAATTGGGGAGCTGGAGAAGACTTCTGAGCAGGAAAAGGCATCGAAGTTGTGCTATAGAAAGATCAATCTAGCAATAATTGAAGCAACTGAACATCAATCAAATGCAGATGATATAGCACAGTGAACATAATGTAAGCCTGCAGGAATTCAGGAATTCATTTATAAAAATGTAATTTATATGCATCTTTTCAGTAACACAGTCCTATAAACTGTCTTGCTCATAGACTAGTACCTAATTATATAAGCATCTAAAAAGGTCATAAGTACTATAAAATGATATCACAAAACCTCTCCCCTCTGCCTGGAAATCCTTCCACCCCCTTTCCCTTCCGGTAAACTCCTTCTCCTGCAGATCTCGGTTTCAACGCCACCTCCTCAGAAAGGCCTCTTTAAAATTGCTCATCCAAATTCATCTCCTCTGGTTTTCTCTTCCAAATTTGTACTTTTTCTTCATAGTACTTATTCCCTCCCCCTACTACATTAAGGGGAAGGACTATATTTTTGCTCATTATTACATTTTCCAGAGCCTAAAGTTATGTAACACATAGTAGGCGTTTAACTAATATTTGTTCTATGAATAATGAAAGAAAGATTTTAATAAATTTTTTAAAGATTTTATTTATTTATTTATTTGAGAGGTAGAGTTACAGACAGTGGGAGGGAGAGACAGAGAGAAAGGTCTTCCTTCCGTTGGTTCACTCCCCCAACGGCCGCAGTGGCTGGAGCTGGGCCTATCCAAAACCAGGAGCCAGGAGCTTTTTCCAGGTCTTCCATATGGGTGCAGGGGCCCAAAGACTTGAGCCATTTTTTTTTTAACTTTTATTTAATGAATATAAATTTCCAGTGTACGGCTCATGGATTACAATGGCTTCCCCCTCCCACAACTTCCCTCCCACCCGCAACCCTCCCCTCTCCCGCTCCCTCTCCCTTTCCATTCGCATCAAGATTAATTTTCAATTCTCTTTATATACAGAAGATCAATTTAGTATAAAGATTTCAACAGTTTGCACCCACATAGAAACACAAAGTGAAACATACTGTTTGAGAACTAGTTATAGCATTAAATCAAAATGTACAGCACATTAAGGACAGAGATCCCACATGAGGAGCAAGTGCACAGTGGCTCTTGTTGTTGACCCAACAAATTGACACTCTAGTTTATGGCGCCAGTAACCACCCTAGGCTTTCGTCATGAGTTGCCAAGGCTATGGAAGCCTTCCAAGTTTGCCAACTCTGATCATATTTAGACAAGGTCGACAGGGTGAGGATAGTAACCAATGATCCTAAGAGTGGCATTTACAGGTTTGAACAATTATACAGCATTAAGTGGGGAGACTTGAGCCATTTTCTACTGCTTTCCCAGGCCACAGCAGAGAGCTGGAATGGAAGAGGAGCAACCGGGACTCGAACCGGCACCCAAATAGGATACCAGTGCCACAGGCGGAGGATTAACCTACTGCACCATGGCACTGGCCCCGATTTTAATAGATTTTTAAGGTATCACTGTAATGCCTCTCTTTGCAACACGTACAATTGACTAAGATACTTTCTCTTTTGAAGAGAAAATTAAAAGAAATCTAAAACTTCAAATTATGTGCTAGAATCAGAATAAAGGTCTGTATTTCCACAAAGAAAACATTAAAGCACACATTCAAGTCAAAATATGCATTCTTATCTCTCATATTTTTACTATTTCACAGCACAGCTACTAATTGATTGCAATGAGGAACGGACTCTGAGGGTAAGGTAAGTATTACAAGTTAGATGTAAGGAAAACAATAGAAACTTGCTACAACTCCTTGATCCATGAACATCATGTTAGAAACGCAAAAGAGTTAACTTAAGCCCAAATCACCACTGAAGTAGAAGAAAGCCCTCAAAGAAAGATAACTAAGCTTTTTCAAATAATTCATTTATAAATAATAAATAAATAAATCACACGCCACTTGCAAATATATATTTCATGCCATAAACAATACCAGGTCTTCTTCATAGCATAATAAACACAAAGAAGATTAGCAATTTACTGAACCTTAAGTGACAGAAAGTTAGAGAAATTCAAAGTAGTTCATCATGAGGCATTTGGAACCTTATCCAAGTTACAGTCCTTCACAAAATTTTAATGCAGGAAAATAACCCAATTCACTAGTACCCATGAACTACCTAATTCACTAGTACAACAAATTAATCAACTGCCAGTAAGGAACTAGAGAAGCTGGTATAAAATCAGAAATACTGAGCTAACTTGGCACATCACAACACCTGCAACAAAAGGAAAAATACAATTCTCATCATTCATTGGGAGGCATTTTTGCAAATACTGGCTTCTGCAAATTGGATGGACTATATAAACTTAAACTGAAGAGAGAAAAGACCAACACAGATTTATTCAAGGAGACACAGTTTTACTATAGACACTTGCATTCCAAAAACATCACCACACTATGCCTAAGTCACACAACAGAAAACATGCAGCAAACCTATGTAAACATGCGACAAACACCTATGGCATGTGCATGCACACACATGCACGTGCACACATGCACACACATGCACACACACACCAGGAACCTAATTTAAAAAGTAGCACAGCTTGCCACATATTAAATGAGTAGGAAACAAATATATTTATGCCTAAATTTTTCCTAATATTATCAATGGTGTCAATACAAGCATTAATAGCAGAAATAGCTGTACGGACATTCAAATTCAAACAGCTAATGCCAACTGGATACTGCAATCATTTCCCATTGCTCAAATGCCTTGAGCAGAGGATTTTGAAGAATCACAGATCCTCTAATAGAAAAAAGTCATCATTTCTAAATACATTGGTATAAGCCATATGGCCAAGCTATAGAAAATGCCTGACTACACAGAAGTAAAATATTCTTCATAAAATCATTGTCCTGATAGCAAGAAGGTGTGCGGTGACATAATATCACTGGTAGATATGGCATTCCATCAAATCTGGTTTTTGCTCAAGAAGGCAGATCTTATTTTCCTGTCATCAACTTTATCCCTAAACATCCCTTCTCACATATCCCCACCACCTTCAGCAGCCACTAGCATGACAGCCAAAGCACAAAGCCAACTCAATGCCATAGCTGGAAACGCAAAATTCAGCAACAGCATTATTTTCCTGCCCTTGATGCTGGTTTCTAGTTGGTACCACAATGGTCTGTGGTGAAAAGAGTGTTCACTAATGAACTCATTTCTTCTGATTGTAATTAGAAAACCAACCCCTAGCAGAAACGTTTGATCTTCTACTTATAGCAGTTATCAAGTATTACCTGTCCTACAGGCTGGTAAGAATCAAAAGCTCTCACATAGGTACTTCATGTGAAGTGAAATCTTACTAAATTTTTGTTGAATAAACGTTAGTCGACCTGACCAAACTTGCTTTGCTTTTCATCCAAAATAATTTTATTCCCCAAATATTAAATTCCATTTTGAAAAGCAACAGTCACAACAATTTAAATTTTCCTTTTTTTTTTTTTTTAATTTTTGACAGGCAGAGTAGACAGTGAGAGAGAGAGAGACAGAGAGAAAGGTCTTCCTTTTCCGTTGGTTCACCCTCCAATGGCCGGCACACCACGCTGATCCAAAGCCAGGAGCCAGGTGCTTCTCCTGGTCTCCCATGGGGTGCAGGGCCCAAGCACTTGGGCCATCCTCCACTGCACTCCCTGGCCACAGCAGAGAGCTGGCCTGGAAGAGGGGCAACCGGGACAGAATCCGGCACCCCAACAGGGACTAGAACCCGGTGTGCCGGCGCTGCAAGGCGGAGGATTAGCCTGTTGAGCCACGGCACTGGCCTTGTTTGTTTTTAATTACTATGAAATTAAAAGAGAATTGCTGCAATAAAAATTGGAAGAGCCCTAAGGGTATAAATTGAAAATAAAAGTCCACAGCATCCCCATTGCCCATCCCCACTGCCCATCTCACAATGGATTTTGTGTAAGACTAAAAATTTTCTATGCATGTATATAAGTATAAATTACATGTTATTTTCAGTAAATAAAGTATACTACACCTATTCTCAGGTAACTTACTTTTTCCCCTAAATAGGATAGCCTGGTCATTTTCCTGTTATCAATATACAGTCGCTGCTCAGTGTCCACACAGGATTGGTTCCAGGATCCTTCACACATGTCAAAATCTGTGGGTGCTCAAGTCCCTTACATAAAATGGTATAGTATTTGCAATAACACACACACACATCCTCCTGATTACATTAAATCATCTCTAGATAACTTATAATACCTAATACAATACAAATACTATGTAAATGGAATGTTTAAGAAATAATGTTGAGAAAAAGTCCTACATATTTGGTATAGGCAATTATTTTTCTCAAATATTTCTGATCCACAGAACTCAATGATATGGCGGCCAACCGTATATGAGGACACTTCAAAACATTTGTGGGAATGATTGAATTAAGATATGTTTACTTTGGTGCAAAAAATTTTTAGATCTATGTGTTATTTTCATGATACACATTTTCTGTTAACTTTTCTTTAAGATGTATTTAATTATTTGGAAGGAAGAGTTACAGAGAGGCAAAAAGAGAGAGAGGGAAGTCTTTAATCTGTTGGCTCACTTCCCAGATGGTCACAAAGGCCAGAGCTGTGCTGATCCAAAGCCAAGAACCAGGAGCTCCTTCCAGGCCTCCTACGTGGGTGCAGGGACCCAAGCACTTGGGCCATCTTCCACTGCTTTCCCAGGCCATAGCAGAGAGCTGGATCAGAAGTGGAGCAGCCGGGACTCGAACTGGTACCCA
Source organism: Lepus europaeus (assembly GCF_033115175.1). Classification (NCBI taxonomy): domain Eukaryota; kingdom Metazoa; phylum Chordata; class Mammalia; order Lagomorpha; family Leporidae; genus Lepus; species Lepus europaeus. Next base: position 56,565,571 of record NC_084833.1, on the reverse strand, counting down.
CATGGGATGCCGGAACTGCAAGTGAGGCAGCTTTACCCGTTAGCCACAGTGCTGGCCCCCTCTATTAACTTTTAAAAGACCTCTCATATATACAATTTCACAATTTTTGTACCAAAGCACTTATCTTTGAATTCCATTCTTCCATAAATGTTTTAAAGTAGCCTTAAAAAAAAATAAGAAAGTAGCCTCACATATTTATACATCTTTTAATGGCTATAGAATATTATAAGATATTTAAGCATTTAAAATTATTTAAGAAATTTATATCCGCAGTCAAGTAAGTTATTTCCAATTTATTTCTATTATAAAGCAACAAGCAATACCAGTTTACCACATTTGTATATTAAGATGACGATAGTACATATTCTAAACAATAGCACTGCAGCAATAAAAAAGATTGTGTGAGTACTTTACAATGTTTTTAAAAGATGTATTGATTGATTTGAAAAGCAGAGATTTTCTATCTGCTTCCATATAGCTGCAATGGCCAGGGTTGGGCCAGATTGAAGCCACATGCCTGGAACTCCATTCAGGTCTCTCACGTGGGTGGCCTGGGCCCAAGCACTTGGGCCATCTTCTGATGCCTTCCCAGGCACATTAGCAGGGAGCTGGATCAGAAGTGGAGCAGCCAGGACTCAAACCAGTGAGTAGCTCATATAATTCTAGGAAATGAATAAAGTACTCATATGGGATGCTGATATCACAGGTGGTGGCTGAACCTGCTGTGCCACAATACCAGCCCCAGCATTTTACAATTTTGATAAATGCCAAATTCCCCTCAAGAAAGATTTAAGAATGTGAATTTCATGTCTGTTTCCTTATTAGATATTTTCAAATTTTTTCATCTCTGTCAATTTGATAAATGAAAAATAGCATCTCATTTTTAATTTTCCTTCCTTAATTATAAGTTTCATATTTTTTTCAAATTTTTATTACCTTTATTTTTCTGCAAAATATCTGTCCACATTGATTTTTGCTCATCTTTTTCTTGTTGACTTATCAGTGATTCTTGAATATTAACAATATCAATCCTTCTTCTGTCATCTACGTTGTGATTATCCTTTCCCACCTGGGTATTTGTTCATTGATTTTTATGATGATTTTGCCATGCAAAAGCTTTTAGATTTTATGAAGTCAAATTATTACTCTTCTCTTAATGGTCACTGAGTTTAGAGTTATTCTTAGAAAGGCCTTCCCTGTTCCAAGATTATAAAAGTACCTACCTATGTTTTCTCTTTAAAATAATAAAGATAATAATAATAATAAATAGGTAATTTTCATTGAATGTCCACTCGGGGCCAGGTATTATTCTAAGGATCTCACACACATTATTGCATTTAACCATCCCAATGCTAGTAGGTGAGTGGCATCATTATTCCCGTGGTACAGATGAAGACTCTGGAACTACACATGAGATTTAAACTTAGCTGAACTGACACAAGCTAGTTTGAATCTGTGAAGACTTGAATTCAGATCAGCAAATTCTTCATCTTTAGGCTGTATCTACAGACTTTTCTTTCACTAAAATAAATGAGTTCACACACTTATACATATCTCCACGCATTCTCATGACTCCCACTTTACGATACATAAATCCATTCTTTATTATTAATTTTAGAATGTCTACATTTTCCTGTTTTCATAGTATGCACAGTTATTCAGACTTGGCCTACTCTATATTTGCCATGCCAAGCCCATCACACCTCTGCTTCTCCATTCCTAACTGATTTTTCTTTATCATTTAGACATAATGTCTTTTACTCACAGGGCAATGTCTGAGGCAATAGGTCCTTGAATGTTTGAGAATATTGTCTGTTACCTCTGTGCACAAACAACAGCCTTCCCAGCTACAGCCCTGCAGGTCACAAGCCTCCCCATCCAGAGCTCCGAGACGCTCCCGGCCGCCTCCTGGCCTCGGCTGTCCCTGTGATGTGAGGCCTGGCTGGTTTGCCCCCTTTTGGGTGACCTGCTTTTTCTGCTTGGATGTCTATAGGATTCTTTTTTTAATCTTGAAGTACAAGTAACTCTACTGTGATAAGCTTACTTGATACTGGCCATCCCATTTGAGTTTTCTGGGAACTCTGTGCCCTTTTGATATGCAGATTACTAATTAATTTCATCTCTGAAGGTTTTGTTCTCCATTATATTTCTTTTTTTTTTTTTTTTTTAACTTTTATTTAATGAATATAAATTTCCAGTATACAGCTTATGGATTACAATGGCTTCCCCTTCCCATAATTTCCCTCCCACCCGCAACCCTCCCCTCTCCCGCTCCCTCTCCCCTTCCATTCACATTAAAATTAATTTTCAATTCTCTTTATATAAAGAAGATCAATTTAGTATATATTAAGTTAAGATTTCAACAGTTTGCACCCACATAGAAACACAAAGTGAAACATACTGTTTGAGTGCTAGTTATAGCATTAAATCAAAATGTACAGTACATTAAGGACAGAGATCCCACATCAGGAGCAAGCGCACAGTGGCTCCTGTTGTTGACCCAACAAATTGACACTCTAGTTTATGGCACCAGTAACCACCCTAGGCTGTCGTCATGAGTTGCCAAGGCTATGGAAGCCTTCCAAGTTCCCCGACTCTGATCATATTTAGACAAGGTCATAAAAGACAGGGTGAGGATAGTAACCAATGATCCTAAGAGTGGCATTTACCAGGTCTGAACAGTTCTACAGCATTAAGTGGGGAAGAGGACCATCAGTACACATAGGTTGGGAGTAGAGCCATTGGTGGTAGAGTAGAGGTTATGATTACAAAGGAATGAGGCCCAAGTGTACTAGACAGGGTCTAGAACAAAGGACAGAGTCATTATTAGAGGAGCTAAGAAAGGTGTTGTCTAAGCTACAATTAAGTTTTCTGATTGAGAGGCAAATAGAACCTGATAGAAGGGGCTTGATAATAATCTGGTGGGCTTTAGGCCTTGTAAGTTAAGAGGCCCAGACCTATCTATCTCTTCACATGGGGTATATCCTAAGGGAGGTGTGAACCTCCTAGGGGAAGGCACTCTGTTGACTTTCATTACTTGGCTGGCCTGGGAGGAGAGCTGGCCAGGTAAAGGCAGGGGGCATCTCTAACAAGAAATTTACAGTTCTGCCTGCAATGTTGCTGACCCTACTTGACCATCCCCTCAGCTGCAGTGGTCACTTTGGAAGTTGGGCTGAGTGAAGGGCTTTTCAGCTTGGAGCCAATAAGATCTGTGGCTCTGACCTGGGCATCCTTCGACTCCAGGGCAGGTCCATTTCCAGTGATCCAACTCTTGGCAGAGCTGCCAGGGCTCTTCACAAGCTGACTTCTGCTGAAGCCCAGACTTACCACATTGAAAGCCACTGCAGTGGACTGGCCTGTTGGGTCTCCTTGAGGGCAGATCACCGTACAGATCAGCCATTAATAGGCCTGCCACCCATTGCTTCTGATGCCTAGCTTTCTTTTCCTCCTGGTTTGTGTTAAAGCAGACCAGAGGATGCAAGTCAAGGGAGTGCCCATGTCCCATCTCTAATCTTCGGTGGCCTGAACTACAAGTCTATAGTCACAGGCATGTTCTGTAGTAGTTTTTCTAAGGTAGACAATGCCCATGAGGAAAATTATATTCTCACTTTAAAACTTTCTTTCCCTTTGGTCTGAAAGGGAGGTGTTTTTTTTTTTTTTCTACTTACTGTATACTTCGCTGATGGCGATGTGAATCTAGCTATGAGATTATTATTTAAGCTCTTATTTTGGCTATGCTATTACAGACAAATGTTAGCCATCTCTTATAAGGTCTAAAGATTAAATTGTGCGTCCTACAGATTCCTTCATAATAGAATTAATTCCCTACCTTGAAGAGAATAGAGAAATGAAAGAACAAGTTGGGCTTAGAATAGAGAAATGAGGGAGCAAGTCCTAGATCACTTGCTGAAAATAGCAATATTACATGAATACTTAGCAAACCATTTCAACCCTTAGATAAGCACTTAATAAAACATTTACCAGAAGGTCCAATGCCTTCTATAAATTTTAAGAATCATGTATTTGAAAACACCTCTTAAATATCTAAGATGGTGTAGTTTGTTTAACCAGTAAATTTAAGCACAACCATTAAAATGTTTTTAGTTTCTTTCTACCAACAAGTTTAAAACATATGATACACAGATTCAGGTCCCACAAATTAAAATGTATCTTTGATTGATTTTAGCAGCTTAAATTTATGGACAATCTTATCTAAAAGCCATTTAAAATAAAACTTAATAAAATTTCCCCATGTGGACATACAATATGTACGCACATATAACATAGCATAATAGACCAATATCAAAATCCAAAATATCTGGTTGAACTAAGATTCCTTAAAATCATGACATAACATAGTCCAAATTTGATCATTGTTACAAGGTGATTATTCAAGTCTTTGAAAATAAGCACATAGTTAAATAACCCATAGCTCTTAATAAAAATTCAGCTGTTTTTGAACAATTAGAATTTAACAGTCATCAAGAGAACATAATAGATTACTTTAACACATTGCTTTAACAGAGCATCAGAGTTTAATTCTATGTCAAAGAGAAATTGAGCTTCCTGTGATCTTTTGCTGTGAGGTTTCCTTCCTTTACCTTCTTTCATATTGGTGACCATGTGTCTGTGTTTCTGTGTGTAACACATCTTTAAGCATCTTTTGCAGGGCAGGATGAGTGGCAACATATTCTTTCAGTTTCTGTTTGCTATGAAAAGTCTTAATTTCACCTTCATTCACAAATGAGAGCTTTGCAGGATATAATATTCTGGGCTGGCAGTTTTTCTCTCTTAGTACCTGGGCTATGTCTCGCCATTCCCTTCTAGCTTGTAGGGTTTCTGATGAGAAGTCTGCTGTGAGTCTAATTGGAGATCCTCTGAGAGTAATCTGACGTTTCTCTCTTGCACCTTTTAGAATCTTTTCTTTATGTTTCACTGTGGTGAGTTTGATTATGACGTGTCGTGGTGAGGATCTCTTTTGGTCATGTTTATTAGGGGTTCTATAAGCTTCCTGTACTAAGATGCCTTTGTCCTTCTCCAAACCTGGGAAATTTTCTGCTAGTATCTCACTGAAAATGCCTTCTAATCCTTTCTCCCTCTCCATGCCTTCAGGAACTCCTAGAACCCGAATGTTAGATTTTTTAATAGTATCCTGTAGATTCCCGACAATATTTTTTAGATTTCTAATTTCTTCTTCTTTTCTTTGGTTTGCCTGTTTCCTTTCCTGTTCTCTGTCTTCTAAGTCTGATATTCTCTCTTCTGCTTCGCCCATTCTGTTTTTAAGGCTCTCTAATGTGTTTGTCATTTGATCTATTGAATTCTTCATTTCATTATGATTTCTTGTCACAATCACCATTTCTTGTTCCACTAGTTGTTTCATTTCATTTTGATTCCTCCTTAATATTTCACTTTCACGAGAGAGATTTTCTATCTTGTCCTTTAAGGATTTCTGTAGTTCAAGAATTTGTTTTTGAGAACTTCTTAATGTTCTTATCAATATTTTGAGATCTGCTTCTTGCATTTCTTCGATCACCTCATCTTCATAATCTTGAGTTGGGGTGTCTTTTTCATTTGGGGGCGTCATAGTGTCTTCCTTGTTCTTGTTACCTCGGTTTTTGCGTTTGTTGTATGGCATGTTGGAGATATTTGGTTTCTTCACTGTGGTTTTTTTTTTTTTTTCTTGTTATACTATGACTCTAGATTAAGTGGACTGTCTGCTTTTAGTGGAGCCTTAGAGGCTTGAGATGGGTGTGGACTGAGAGCTGTGTTTGGTTCCTCAGGGTTGAGGGTGTGTCAAGATGACACTCCCAGGTTAGGTGTGGTAAATGTCTCTTTCTTTTGTTGATTCAAAAGGGAAGTAATTCCACACAGCTGAATGTAATTGGAGGTAGTTAGCAGGCAAATGATATACCCACAGGAGCCAGAGATTGGAAGCTCTTTCCCAAGGACCACACAGGGAATCTCTGCTGCCCTCGGTGTGGGCTCCAATTCTCCTGCAGTCTCCCACTGGGTTGCCAAGTTAGATGCTAATCTCCAGTTATTTCACCCCTCCCCCCAGAGTCAGGTTTTTCTGCTAGGCTCAGGGCCGGTGCAGACCTGAGGTCGCCCTGCTTATGACGTATGTCCAAAATGGCGCCTGCTCTTTGTCTTGCTCGCCCTTGAGGGGTGAGCGGAGAGAGAGAAACTCGTGTCCGTTTCGGTCACTTTTTTTTTTTTTTTTCCTCTCTCTCTCTTCTAGTTAGCCTGGTGAACTTTTCCCCACGGAGTTTCAAGCCTCGTTCCCTCTAGCCTCCTCTTTCCGCTTGCCCGCTGGTGTCTCGGGCTATGGAGGTTCGGCTCACCTCGCGTTCCAGCGCTGGTGCGTTGAGTCTGCTGCTGGTGTCCCGAACTTGGGCTCCCACGCTCTCCACGCAGGTCCGCTGTGAATCACTAGTTCCGGTAGAGTTTCCTCTGTTGTTTCTTCCCCAACTCTTCCTTGACCCTGCAGTATCTCCACTTTTATTAACCTGTGTCTTGCTGAAGAATATCAATGTGCTCCCTTCCTATTCCGCCATCTTGGATTCCCCCCTCTTGTTCTCCATTATATTTCGAAATGTTTCCATCCATTTGTTCCCGTCTCTTTATCAGACACATAATGACAAATATGTTAGATCTTCTCTGCCTATCTCTATTATCCATATTACATTAGATAACACTTAGTTGCAAGCCTATGGCAACAGTCTAACATGAACTAGCTTAGATAAAAGGAATTTTTTGGAAGGACACTGAAGTACCTCCTGTAACTCCAGGAAAGGAACAAAGTGTGCCAGGCCTTGGGGGTAACTAGACCCACAGACTTAAACAGCACCAGGACCATCTACCTCAACCGGGACTATGCACCTGGCATGGCTCCACTCTCACAGACCAGCTTTCTCCACGAGGCAGGAGACACGGTTGTCGGCAGTCTAAGGCCTCGCATTCCATGATTCTCACCACCACATGGGATTGTCCTGCTTTCCTTAATTTCAGTTTTTTAAAATAATATTCTCCTTCCGGCCGGCGCCACCACTCAATAGGCTAATCCTCCGCCTGTGGCACCGGCACACCAGGTTCTAGTCCCAGTCAGAGCGCAGGATTCTGTCCTGGTTGCCCCTCTTCCAGGCCAGCTCTCTGCTATGGCCTAGGAGTAGAGTGGAGGATGGCCCAAGTGCTTGGGCCCTGCACCCTAGGGGAGACCAGGAGAAGCACCTGGCTCCTGCCTTCGGATCAGTGCAGTGCGCCGGTAACAGCGCGCCGGCCGCAGCGGCCATTGGAGGGTGAACCAACAGCAAAAAGGAAGACCTTTCTCTCTGTCTCTCTCTCTCTCACTGTCTACTCTGCCTGTCCAAAAAAAAAAAAAAGTTAAAATAATATTCCCCTTCAATTTCTTTTTCTTTTTTATTTGACAGGTAGAATTATAGACAGTGAGAGAGACAGAGAGAAAGGTCTTCCTTCCATTGGTTCACCCCCTAAATGGCTGCTATGGCTGGACCTGTGCCATCCTCCACTGCCCTCCCGGCCCACAGCAGAGAGCTGGACTGGAAGAGGAGCAACTGGGACTAGAACCGGCGCCCATATGGGATGCCAGCACTGCAGGCGGAGGATTAACCAAGTGAGCCACGGTGCCAGCCCCGCCCCCTTCAATGTCTTTGAGTAAATATTTTTTCTGATATTTCTGTTCCTCAAAATAATTTTTAATCTGAAATGTATTTTGTATGCATAGAATAAAGCAGTTTAGCCAACTCTGGCTTCCTAATTTATTGCTTCTTCACTTCTGTTCATTTGATTCTGGCCAACTTCTGCAAAACTCATTGTCACTACCACTTTTTCTCCACTTTACTGCAGGTTAGAAGTAAGGGGAAAAGGTCCTGCCCCTTAGCTTCACCTCTCTCCCTGATCCAGGATAAGACCCGTGTCTGTTTCCAGTTTTTCACATGGCCTGCCTCAATTCTTACATCTCACTAGGCAGAGCCCTTGGGGGCCTTCTCACTTTCACTGACACTTGTACTCTCTTTATAATCTTAAGAGGTGCATACCTGCTTTTATATCCTCCTTTTGATTTGATCCATATTTTACTATACTCCATAGAAAGCAATGCATAGCTTAGAAGTGAGCCATTTCCTAGTTTCAGGGGATTCTTTGTTTTGTTTTGTTTCACATCCTATGTATTGACTTTGAACAAGTTCAATGATAGGGAATACGGCAAACATGCCATTTTTAATGAATACCTTCTGAATTCTTGAAGTAATAGCTACTATCAAAATTCTCCTTGAAAAACTTACAGTTCATTCACTCATCAAATACGCATGGAATGTCAACTATGTGCAAAGCACTCTGAGAAACACTGGAGAAAGAGCTATCAAGAATAGTTCTTTGCCTCTTGAAGCTTATATTATAGGAGGGGATAGACTAGTATTATAAACAAATAATCACAAGGATAACAGACCAATGAATGAGCAAAAGGATGGCTGTTTAAGCAGAGATTAAATAGAGTACCCAAGAAGTATGGATTACATCATCTTGGTTAGAGTATCTCTGAGTTACTTCTCAGTCCAAGGAGAGGCAAAGTCTCTTTGGAGCTCATTTATTTTGTAAAGAGTCACTAAGTTGCTTCCCATAGTGACAGATTGCAAAACTAGTAAGTACCCTGTGTCTGAATACAATCAGACCTTTTTTGGGTATATAACTTGGCAATAACTACCTTTTCTCTTGGAATATAAAGCCTATAAGTTTTCTGGAAGTGTTCCTTGGGATTTAAAGTTGGGGAGATCTGTTGGGACGGCCTGATATGGTTCTGTGCAAAGTCTTTTGATAAGAAAGGATAAAAATGGCACCAACAGCGTTGTGGCACAGCAGATAAAGTCGCCACCTGCAGTGCCCACATCCCATATGGGTGCATAGGGAGTCCCAGCAGAAGATGATCCAAGTCCTTGGGACCCTGCATCCACATGGGAGACCTGAGAAAAGCTCCTGGCTCCTGGCTTCGGATCAGCCCAGCTCTGGCCTTTGCAGCCATTTGGGGAGTGAACCAGCAGATAGACCTCTCTCTCTCTCTCTCTCTCTCTCTTTCTCTCTCTCTCTGCCTATGTGTAACTCTGCATTTCAAATAAGTAAATAAATCTTTTTTAAAAAGAATGGGACCAAAAGAGTACCCATTAGTTAAGAAATTTCTGGGTTGGTGACCCAAGCTCAATCCAGCCCAAGGATGACTCTAGCTCAGCTTATAACAAACCATGACACAGTATTATGCTTTGAGGAACAATGTAAGTGTACAAACATAAATCTGTACATAAATGAATACAACAACCGCACTCTGTGGCTTGGGCAGGTTATCACAAATACAGTGAATAATTTGCCCCTTTGGGCTACTCAGAACCATTCTTCAACAGCAACAGTCTTTATCAGTAAAAGCTATGTTGCACTTGCCAGATTTCCAGTTCACTCTCCAAGTGGTGTGTGGAACTAACCCTCCTTTGGAACTGCCAGGTTCTCAGACAACACCCAAAGTGAAAGCAGAGTCCTCAAAAAGGAGATACTGAATTTCCTGGCAATAAAAACACGCAAAAAATAAAACAATTCATGTGATAATTAAAGAGATATGACTACATTGGGACTCCCTATGCAGAGTGATGGGAGAAGAGAAGTAATGGACGATGGTCAGTCAGCGAGGGAAAGGATCTGGGAAGGAATGCGGCAGACTGGAGGGAATCAGAGGATCAGCATGGTCGGACTGCGAAGAAGGGCTACGCTGCTGTCAGTCAAAGATGGCAAGTCATGCCAGAGACCTGGTTTGGGTTCCTGGCTCCCAGCTTCAACCTGGCCCAGCAACAGCAGTTGCAGGCATTTGGAGAGTAAACTAGCAGATGGAAAATCTCAATCTCTCTCTCTCTCTCTCTCTCTCTCTCCCCCCTCTCTCCTGTGTGTGTGTGTGTGTGTGCGCGCGCGTATGACTCCTCCTCTGAAATAACAGATAAAAACACATATAATGCTTAAAAAGTGGTGAGACAGGAGGCAGACCTTTGGCCTACTGGCTGGGACACCCACATTCCCTGTCAGAGTGCCTCGGCTTGGGTCTGGGCACTGCTCCTGATTCCAGTTTAAAGTTGGTACACATTCTGGCCAGCGCCGTGGCTCAATAGGCTAATCCTCCACCTGCAGCACTGGCACCCCGGGTTCTAGTCCTGGTTGGGGCGCCAGATTCTGTCCCGGTTGCCCCTCTTCCAGGCCAGCTCTCTGCTGTGGCCCGGGAGGGCAGTGGAGGATGGCCCAAGTGCTTGGGCCCTGCACCCCATGGGAGACCAGGAGAAGCACCTGGCTCCTGCCTTCAGATCAGCACAGTGCACCGGCCGCAGCGGCCATTGGGGGGTGAACCAACAAAAAAGGAAGACCTTTCTCTCTGTCTCTCTCTCTCTCACTGTCCACTCTGCCTGTCAAAAAAAAAAAAAAAAGTTGGTACACATTCTGGGAGGCAGCAGGTAAGGGCTCAAGTAGCTGAGTCTGTGTCACACATGTGAAAGACCTGGATTGAGTTCCTAGCCCCCAGCTTCAGCCCAGCCCAGTTCCCACTGTGTGGGCACTGGGGGGAGTGAACCAGTGGATAAGAGCTCTCTTTCTTTCTGACTGTCTCATAAATAAATACATGTTAATGGAGAGGCAGCCAAAGACTGTACCTTATAGGGTCTCATAAGCTACATTAAAGATTTTAGGCTCTATCCTAAGAACAATGCAGAGCAATACACAGGTCTGAGTAAAGGAGTGGCATCACGAGACGTGTGTTTGTAAACTATGACTTCAGCTGCAGCATGTTAGAGGGTAAGAGCAGAAACTAGCAGGAAGGCCAGCTGGCAAGTCATTTGAGGAAGGATGCATGGGTGTGGGTTGGAGTTTAGAGAGTTGGCTGCAGGGAATTTCTACCAAATGGCTTCCTTCTCTATGAAATGCCAAGTAGGAGAGAGAGACAACTTTAGGCACTGACAGATTAAAGACAGGGATGAGCACATTTAATTCCAAAGGCCTTGTGGGAAAAAGCAGGCACTCTGGCCTTACAGAATTCTGCAGAGCCTCCTCTGCTGAGAACGGAGTTCTGGCACCGTGGATCCAGTGTTAAACTGTGCTGCTGGGTTAAGAATTCTGCATTATTTTGTCAAAATAAATCAAAGTTGCATCCGAGAGATTAAACGCTACACAAAGAGAGCTCTCCATTTGCTTGCCCTTGTGCAGCGCGTGGATGTGCTCTTCCTCACTGTCACCTTCAAGTAACTTCAGAAGAAAAAAGTGAAGGAACTTGGGAAATACTTTTTGCATTTGGCTGTAGACAGACCCTGGCTAGACCACACAGAAAAGAGGGCCTTATTAAAAGCATTCTTAGCTGATGGACCTTTCGCCATTACCAGTCACTCAGGTCAAAAAACAAAAGACAAATGCTATTCCCCAGGTCTAGAGCTACCATCAACATGGAGGAAATGATGAAAGTCCTAGATTATAGGGGAAATGCAGCAACGGGTGCCTTTGGGAGAAGAAAGCTGACATCCTGTCCTCATCCCTTCAAAAACATATCCCAAGCAGAAAGAGATCTCGGATCAAAGCTATCTTTAAAGGACTAAAAGGTCTCAGAAGCACTGCTGCCTGCAGGTACAAAAATAAAGTGACAAAAGTATACTGACAGACCAAATTAGTGATCCCTAAACTTCCTTTTAGCTTTGCCCACTACTCTTCCTATTAAGACTCTAGAAAGTCCTTGAGAGGTCACCTCCAGGAGTGTCATTTATGGAAAAACTAAGCCGACAGAGAGAACACCTAGTAAGATAATTAGTGGATTTTAGGAGAGGAAAAAAAAAAGACAACAAAGTACTGAGGAGTACAAGACAAATTCACCACCATCTAACCAGCACCACACAGGGAATACAGGTCTTCATTGTGATTTGTAGGCAAAGGTTAAGAAACTTCACATTTTTAACAAAAATATATCTGCCCCATCTCCCTAGAAGTGATAACCCCTGCTTTTGCTGTAATTAGGGCTTAGCTATGGGTTAACTTGCAATTGGATATAAACCTAGAACCATCCCTACACTGAAGGCAGCATTAAAACTGGGGCAGAGATGAGTAGGCGTCTGGTGCAGGGGGTGAGCCGCCATTCGGGACCCTGCATCTCATGCCTGAGCACCTACGCTCAAGTCCCGACTCTGCTCTTGATGTCAGCGGAGGGAAAATGAGCACCATGGACAGCAGCAGGTGATGCTTCAAGGACCTGGGTCCAGGTCACCTATCTGGGAGAACTTGGACTGAGTTTTGGCCTCCCAGCTTGGCCTCATCCTGGCTGTACAAGTATCTGGGAGGGAACCAGCAGATAGAAGATTCTGTCTGTCCGTCTGTCTGTCAGTCTCTCTCTCTCTCTCTGCATTTTGAAGAAATAATTTTAAAAAAATAAACCATTTTTAAGAATGGGGCAAACAAAACAGCACTCCTACCTCAGAATCAACCCTTGGGACATTTGGATCTGGCTAAAAGGTCCATGAGAGTCTCACAGGCATGGAAAGCCATGACACGGTGGCAAAAAACAATCTGAATGAAAGATCCTGGTGAACAAGACCCCAGCAGAAGGAACAGGCCATCAAGGAGAGAGGCACCTTTCTCTGAAGGGAGGAAGGAACCTCCACTGTGACACGGCCTTGACTAAACAAGTTCAGAGTCGGTGAACTCAAGGGACTTCCATAGCCTAGACAGCTCATAGCAAGAGTCTCGGGTGATTGCTGACGTCATAAATAAGAGTGCCAATTGTTAAATCAACAACGGGAGTCACTGGGTACATGCGCCCCACGTAGGATCTCTGTCCTTAATGTGTTTTACTATGAAACTTAAAAACACTACTAGTCGAACAATACCCTATACCTTGTGCGGTTGTGTGACTGCAGCCTGTTGAAATCCTTGCTTAGTATATACTAAGTTGATCTTCAGTATAGGAAGGTAATTGAAAATGAAACTCGATAAAGGGCGGGATGGGAGAGGGAGAGGGGAGGGCCACGGGAGGGAGGGAGGTTGGGGGGGAAGCCACAATAATACAAAAGTTGCACTTTGTAAATTCACATTTATGAAATAAAAAATAAATTAAAAAAAAAAAGAATGGGGCAAAAAAGAAATAGGTTTCTGTGTCAGGAAGCACACAGCTAGAGTCCCAGTACCCCGTGTTCGCATGTCAGTCCTACCATTGATAAGCTGTATGACAGTAGCATGTTATTGAAACTATCTGAGCCTCGGTTATCTCATCTATACAAAGAGACTAGAAGCTGTCTCTGAAGACAGGGAGAAAGTGCGCTAGCGTATTCAAAGCTCTTAGTACACTGCGTGGCACATGATACATATGCAAAAAGGGAGAAGTCCTATCAGAATCCTTAACTCTTATCTTCAGGCTCATTTGTTCTTCCCTGCTGCCTTTGAAGACTTCTCTGGTCTTAGATGCAATAAATCTGTCCACCTAGAATTCTACTATCCTATCTGCTCCACCTATATCCAAAGGACTCCCTTGCCTCTCACTTTGTCAACAACTCCTGGGTTTCACTTACTACCTACCCAGACCTACAAAACTGCTGGCCTACCCCTCCTGTCTAACTTTCCTCCCTGTCCTAGCCTCTTCCATATGTTGCCATTCATTTCCAGTGTGACAAATCTCAAGTCAAATCATATTGTTTCAGTTCATCTGAAGGCTGCCTAAAAGACTTTATTTAACCTACAGTAGCCACAACCATTACTTGCATATAACTAACACCACTGGTCAGCTGATGAATTATTCTGTGCTCAGGACCACGCAAGACTCTCCAGATAAGTATATCCAATCCCTCCAAAATATAATGCTCCTTTTATGCAAGCACAAAGTTACCTTAAAATGTTGTTTCTAGACAAAGCCTCTGGGTTTCTGCATCTTAACTCAACACCTGGTTATCTCTAAAACTTAAGAGCTGAGAAATAAAATTCTCTGAGCTATATTTTAAAAAAAATTCTTAAGATCCATACTGCCTTAAAATTGTCAGAGTATCAGGGGCTGGTATTGCGGCATAGTGGGTTAAGCTCCAGTGTGTGATGCAGGCATCCCATATGAGAGTGCTAGTTTGAATCCTGTCTGTTCTGCATCTGATCCAGTGCCCTGCTAATGCACCTGGGAAAGCAGGGAATGATGATCCAAGTGCCTGAGCCTCTGCACCCACAGGAGAGGCTAGATGGAATTCTGAGCTCCTGGCTCCAGTCTGGCCTCGTCCTGGCCATTGTAGCCATTTGGGGAGTGAACCAGCAGATGGAAGACCTCTGTCTCTCTGTCTCTGTCTCTATCTCTGTCTCTCTCTCTCTGTTATTCTGTCCTTCAAATAAAAAAAAAATAAAATCTTACAAAAATGTATTATAATGTATTTCACTGGACACTAAATTGCTTCACTGTTTCATTACTTTCTGGGTATATTCTAAATCCTTGACTGAATTAAATGAGTCCAGAAAAGGAATTTTGAATACTACTAATCCAAAGTTTAACGTTTAATATATGGTTAACTTAGAAGCAACAAATAAAGATTAAGGTCATTAGCTTTTTTCCTTGCAAGACATCATCTCACAGAATATCTTGATTAAATTCTGCAAAGACAATCTATCATCCCGATATTGGGTCACATAATAGACATATATGCTTTCACTAGTACAAAGATGACAATTTATGTTTCTAATTCAAAAATTATTCTGCTACCCAAATCTTTGATAGCACACTTCAATTTAGTATAATTAAAATTTTGCACTTCCAAAAACAGAAAACAGACAATATTTATATTGTCAGGTGATAGACTGACCTCTAGTGGAAAGTCTGAAAATTACCAAACAAGTACTTGGGGAGGTCTAATACAGTTTTAGTTATCCAACCTATAATATGATTAAAATAAAGTTTAAAAGGCTGATAATGAAAATAATGTATTGGCCGGTGCCGTGGCTCAACAGGCTAATCCTCCGCCTTGCGGCGCCGGCACACCGGGTTCTAGTCCCGGTCGGGGCACCGATCCTGTCCCGGTTGCCCCTCTTCCAGGCCAGCTCTCTGCTGTGGCCGGGGAAGGCAGTGGAGGATGGCCCAAGTCCTTGGGCCCTGCACCCCATGGGAGACCAGGAGAAGCACCTGGCTCCTGCCATCGGATCAGCGCGGTGCGCTGGCCGCAGCGCGCCTACCGCGGCGGCCATTGGAGGGTGAACCAACGGCAAAGGAAGACCTTTCTCTCTGTCTCTCTCTCACTGTCCACTCTGCCTGTCAAAAAACAAATAAATAAATAAAAATAATTTATTAATAATTCAAAAAAGAATGCCTAAAAGGGTAACTATGAGAGACTGTGGTTCATTCCTCACCTTTGTCACTGTCTACCTGTGTCACACCTATTTCCCCATCTGTAAAATGGGAAGACAAGGATTACCTACCTCATGGGATTAATGTGGAGATCAAATGAGTCAAAATATGAAAAGGATCTAGAATACTGCGTAGTACGTGGTTCAGTGCTAAAATTATTAGTTCCTGTTTGTGCCTGGAGGCCAACCATAATTTCAGAGGACATGAAAAGAGTACTCACAGGAACACATTTCTTCAGGGATTCGGCTAGAACAAACCAACACAGCCCCGATTCAATGAGTCTTCCTGTTCCCAGAAATATAGGAGCTCTGCCTATCTATCTAACAGAACACGAGTGGAAATCAGAAGTACCTAGCTATCATTTTGTGGGAAATGTTGCGAAGCTTTTTGTGCTGTCACAATATGGGCAAGATAAAGGACATCAGATGCCATCTTTTAAACCAAAAACAAACATACAGCTTCAGCCCACAGGGCTGGGCCAGCCTCTGGACTCCTGCTACATTTCATAACTAAATCATACACAATTAGCAACCTGGCTAACGCTAAATCAGTCATCAGGCTCAGATTATCTGAATCACAATGTAGCACTTCTCTATAATTCATTTATTTCTTTATTGGGCTACACCTTTTTTTAAACAATATTCCACTGCTTCTAGAGCAATATATCTGATTAATGACTAAAAAAATTCCTCCCTTACAAAGTTAATAATATAATTTCCATCTCTTTTTCTAAGGAAAGTCCAAATCAGCAATTATTTTCAGCTGACAGAAATGCACATAAAACTGAAAAATGATCTATAATTCCAAGGTACTTCTTCACTACAAAATAATTGTCATCTAGGACAAAATGGACTGTTTTTATCATAAAACAATATGATCACTCAAATAAAATGAATATAGTCCTTAGTATTTTCTATCACAGTCCTGAAGTACCCTAATTCATTTCAGTAATTCAAATTTTTTATTCTGGGAACATTTCAAGTTGAAATTAAAAGTTGCAATTCAGTTATTCAATATATTCACAAACCCATTAAAATGACATAAAAGTTCCTCTAAAATCTTATTCACAACATTTACATATATTTACTAAAAGAGATTTAAAAGGAACAATTTATAAAATTAGAATTATATGTTGTGGATAATGTATTATACATGTGAGATCACAGATCAAAAATAATTACAGGGGCTAATGCAGCTAAGTGGGTTAAGCTGCTGCCTGTGATGCTGGCACTGCGGGTTCAAGTCCCAGCTGCTGTGCTTCTGATCCAGCTCCCTGCTAATGCACCTGGGAAGCCAGTAGAAGATGGTCCAAATATAAATGATGTTTGTGAAAAGTTATCTAGGCTTTTGAAATTTGAGTTAAAACTGAGTTTGACTTGACTTCCTAATGATCTAATTTGTTAATGGTGCATTCTTGAAGTATCTTTGGTTTTCCTTTCTGGTTATTTTAGGTTTCTTAGTTATTAGCTGTAGACGCCATAGTCAATGAAATCAAATGCAGAATAAAACCACTTCCGTTAATGAAGATTTCTATCCTTTATCCAGAAGATGCTAAAATTTATTTGTACTGTCTTTGGTGCAGAGTAAATGAGTTTGTAAAAGAGTGACCTATCATATTTTGGTAGTTGAATCGTATTAGCTATTACAGCAGTCTCTGATGAGTAAGTCTTCACTAGACACTTTGGGTTACTATCCTCCTGCATTTCTTCTAAATGAATCTTTCTTTCCAACAGTTTCCATTTTGTCATGTCTGAGTTCTTACCACTGCTAAGTCATCGTAGAGCAGGGCTGGCAACCTGATTCGTGGGCTTTTCAGCAGCTTCTGACTCACGCTGTTCGGCTCATAAAGTGAAATGATTAGACACACTCATTTGTACAACATGGACAGTCAGTGTCCTAGAACTCCTGTTTCCCTCTGAGGTTATTTCTGAAACTTTTCCAATGTTTCTTCCTTTTTTCTTTTAAAGATTTACTTAATTATTTGAAAGGCAGGGGGGGTGGGGGAGACGGGGTGGGGAAGAGGAAGAGAGGGAGAAAAGGAAAATGGGGGGAGAGGGAGAGAAACCGAAGATGTCTTCCATCTGTTGATTCACTTCCTAAATGGCCAAAATGACCAGAGCTGGTCCAAGCCAAAACCAGGAACCTGGAGCTTCACCCGGGTCTCCCTTGTGGGCACAGGGGCACAAGCACTTGGGCCATGTCCTACTGCTTTCCCAAACGATTAGCAGGGAGCTAGATGGGAAGTGGAGTAGCTGGGTCTTGAACCGGCACCAATATGGGATGCTGCCGTTGATGGTGGAGGCTTAATCTGCTATGCTACAACACTGGCCCTTATGTACGTGCTTTTAAACGTATCTAGAACCATACTTAGACATAGTAATTTCTCACTGAGTAATACAGAAAAATGCAAAGTACTCTGTAATATTAACATCATCTTCGTGTCATTTTATAGTCCACCAATGCAGGAGCTCTGAAGAAGTGAGTAGCTACTCCTCACACTCCATCCCATCTTGGAGCTCTGCAGTTCCTAACACACATGCTTACTTTGGTTTTCTCCACTGTACAGGGAGATATTAAAAATTCCCTTTTGCCCATTTTCTGGATATACTCCATAGCAACAGAACCATTAGGATCCTTTTCATAGCATGTTTCTTGAGCATGAATTATACCATAATCCTAACAAAGGTCAAACGCATCAGTGCTTCTCCAGGGAAGTTCTTCCATGCAGTAATGAGTCATTTTTCCTTAGGAATGAAAGTTTCACTCTGCTGAGTAAATGTCTGAGTCGGCCAACTGTGCCATAACCTTCCCTTTTCTCATATTTGAATTTTATAAGCCCATACAGACATAGTTGATTACAGTGACTGACACAGAACCCTTCTGCTAGAAAAGCACATGCTTACAATTTACCACACATCTGCACGTACAATTTTTAAAATTCCATATTAGCAATAAAGTGTAACTCTACTATAGTGAAACACTTCATACTCACGGAGATCCCCTAGTTTCTTGTTTAGCATATACAGTGAACTTAAACATGTATCAGATAACTCAAATTCAGTGTCATTCACTACAGAGTTGTCTGTATTATCAAAATACAAAAAATCCAAGTATCCTTCAACAGGAGACTAGTTAAGTAAACTGTGGTCATCAACACAGCAGAATATTATGCAGCAATTTTTAAAATGAAGAGGTTTTTTAAAAAAAAAACTGGAACAATGTCTAAGAAACTTTTAAGCAAAAAAATATAAGGATGCAAGACAATGTCTACAGTGTACATCTACAGTCCCATTTGTATAAAGCAAGGATGAAATTTATTCACAAGTGTCATATGCATAATATTTTGTATATTTAATTTATACATACACACACAGAACATCTCGTTGTTATTTGTTCACATGCAAAGGAAACCAGTGACAAAGATACAAGGACAAAAGGAAACTGTTTTCACTATCTATCCCTATATTTTTAAATTACGTACAAAGTACAACTATTATCCATTCAAAAAATTAAATTTTAAAGAATGTATAAGGTTATAGTTACATGCAGAGACTCTGTGGATAAGATCTGTGTTTACTCCCAGCTCTCCATTCACCAGTGTGTAACCTTAGGCAAGTTCTCCAAGTCCCAGTTTCTTCATCTGCAAATCAGGAGTAATGACAGTTACTGAGCAAGAAATCACATCAAATATACAGCTGGCACCGCGGCTCAACAGGCTAATCCTCCGCCTGCGGCACCCCGGGTTCTAGTCCCAGTTGGGGCGCCGGATTCTGTCCTGGTTGCTCCTCTAAAATGGCCAGGGCTGGTCCAACCCAAAACCAGGAACCTAGAGCTTCATCTGGGTCTCCCTTGTGGGCACAGGGGCACAAGCACTTGGGTCATGTTCTACTGTTTTCCCAAACGATTAGCAGGGAGCTAGATGGGAAGTGGAGCAGCTGGGTCTTGAACTGGCGCCAATATGGGACGCTGGCATTGCTGGTGGAGGCTTAACCTGCTACACCACAACACTGGCCCTTATGCACGTGCTTTTTTTTTTTTTTTTTTTTTTTTTTTTTTTTTTTTTTTTTTGACAGGCAGAGTGGATAGTGAGAGAGAGAGACAGAGAGAAAGGTCTTCCTTGTTGTCGTTGGTTCACCCTCCAATGGCCGCTGCGGCCGGCGCATCTCCCTGATCCGAAGCCAGGAGCCAGGTGCTTTTCCTGGTCTCCCATGCGGGTGCAGGGCCCAAGGACTTGGGCCATCCTCCACTGCACTCCCTGGCCATAGCAGAGAGCTGGCCTGGAAGAGGGGCAACCAGGATAGAATCCGGTGCCCCAACTGGGATTAGAACCCAGTGTGCCGGCGCTGCAAGGCGGAGGATTAGCCTGTTAAGCCACGGCGCCGGCCTGCATGTGCTTTTAAACATATGTAGAACCATACCTAGACATAGTAATTTCTCACTGAGTAACACAGAAAAATGCAATATACTCTGTAATATTAACATCATCTTCGTGTCATTTTATAGTCCACCAATGCAGGAGCTCTGAAGAAGTGAGTACCTCTTCCAGGCCAGCTCTCTGCTGTGGCCCAGGAAGGCAGAGGAGGATGGTCCAGGTGCTTGGGCCTTGCACACGCATGGGAGACCAGGAAGAAGCACCTGGCTCCTGGCTTCGGATTGGCACAGCGCACCGGCCGTGGCGGCCATTTCGGGGGTGAACCAACGGAAGGAGACCTTTCTCTCTGTCTCTCTCTCTCTCTCACTAACTCTGCCTGTCAAAAAAAAAAAAAAATCAAGTATATAAAACAATTAGCACAATTATTACTTAATGCTCTTTTAAATGGCATTGCAGACTTGAAAAATCACACAGTTACGCCATTCCAATCCGTTTTAACCTTTCTTACCCTCAGTGAACAAATTTTGCTAGTTTCTTAAAAAATGTATGGCATTCTTTTTTTTTTTTTTTTTTTTTTTTTGACAGGCAGAGTGGATAGTGAGAGAGAGAGACAGAGAGAAAGGTCTTCCTTTTTGCCGTTGGTTCACTCTCCAATGGCCGCTGCGGCCGGCACACCACGCTGATCCAAAGCCAGGAGCCAGGTGCTTCTCCTGGTCTCCCATGCGGGTGCAGGACCCAAGGACTTGGGCCATCCTCCACTGCCTTCCCGGGCCATAGCAGAGAGCTGGCCTGGAAGAGGGGCAACCGGGATAGAATCCAGCGCCCCAACCGGGACTAGAACCCGGTGTGCCAGCGCCGCAAGGCAGAGGATTAGCCTGTTAAGCCACGGCGCCGGCCAAAAAAATGTATGGCATTCTCACAGTTGTCCATTTTATAACCACTAGAGGTTGGATCTGACCCCAAAGAAGCAGCTAAAGAGTTTGAATTATAGGAGGGAGGCAACTAGGAGCCACTGCACATTTTGTATAGGTTTTATAACAAATCTAAACTTTTTGCTTTGGCTCTCTGCCACTAAATGCAGATATAGTCACGTAGTCTCCACCCT